>NC_048408.1:10167103-10220192 GCF_013103735.1 Etheostoma cragini
GAGTTTTATACAATCTATATTCATCTCAGAGACATGTTAAAAGTACTAAACATACTTTTGGGGTCAAACAGCTGATACATTTCAAAGCACTGACCTTAGAAAAGCTCAAACTGAGCACCCTCTAGTGGTTGAGTGGATGCAACAGTGACAGCAAACAGCGGTGTGTAACAGCGGCTGCAACACCACAGATGTGACAACCATAGACTGTAAACGGTGACAACTGAAACTCATCAAACTGATCCTTTAAAAAGGTAAGTGGCTTATCCTCAAGATACCATCAAGCTCGTGTTTAAAATTGGTCAAAAGTCAAACATAGATGTTCTATGTAGAGCAACATTCACATTGTGAAGTGTCTTATATGATTAAGCATAAACTATATTTTTATAATTTCATTTAGCCTATAATTTATTAAATCTAGAAACAGGGAGGCGGTATATAGGCTACAGTATTTATACAGCAGGCATAGGTAGTGACGGAAAAATGTGTGTGTGTGTGGGGGGGGGGGGGGTTAGGGGCCAAAACTACTTTGCACAAATGCAAAACCAGAATATTAAAACATTTTAAAATGTTGACATAATGCACTATTTTACATTCCCCACGTTTAACACAAGTGATAGTCGGAGTGAGCACGTACCTGTTCTCTGCTTTGTTGTTATAACGTTACAACTCCTCGTTTGAATGGGCTGTCCGTTATGTTTGGTTAACGTCTTCAAGCTAGCAGTTAGCAATTTTTTCCTGGAGAACCACTACCAGAGGTTTTGTCTATAATATCTCGCGGCTGGTGGTCAAATTGCAGACTTTTAAATGTGTGTGGTTGAAGATAACCCACTTTGTTCATAGTTCTATAAAATGGCAACTAAAACATGACAACAGTACTTTGGCAAAAGGCCAATAAAACTGGCGAGTGGTGACAGTTAATCAGCCGCACCTGGCTTCAAATTTGTCTCATCCGCTTTCCTTACTACTTTGGACATGCGCATTGTTGTTTTCTCCCATGAAGACGCTTGACATTTGCCCATGAGCAGGGCTAGCCTATCATCACCAGGAGCCAAACACTAATAAAACACCATTTAAAAACTATTCTATAAGCCACGGTCCTAACAGTAATGATTAATAACAGCAGCAACCAAGGTTTTTTTTTGCCATGCATTACGCAGAATTATATTATTTTTTATTTACTCAATGCCAATAAAACCACACTTTCTTCGACTGCTTTATATGGAGCTGGATGGTGCCACTAGAGTTAATTGACATTTCAATGTTTAATTGATACTTTGTTTTGAAAAGCTAACAAAAAACTAATGAATTAAATTCAGAGCAGCAACAGGAGATCTTTGATCAGCTGTTCTGTTTGGGGCCAGAGGTCATCTGCTGAGCCCTTGTTGCTCTTTGTGATCATTTATTTTTTAGCTGGCACACTACTTTTATTTAAATTATAGCATTTCTGCATACTGTTTGTGGGATGGAACATAGTAAGTTACATAAATAAATGGAATAACACACAAGTCACAAAATAATCTACCAGCACCTCTTGTTTGATTAATTTGTACAGAAACCATCATGTAAAAACTTGGTGAGCTTTATATCAGAGGGGATGGTAGGCAGATCCCGTTTCCAGTCTTCATGCTAAGCTAAGCTATTTAGCTGCACTTTGTAGTTTCATATTTAGCAAACAGACATGATAATTGTATCATCTTCTCGTCTAACTGTAGGCCATAATATTTTGCTAAAGATATTACTTCAAAAATTGATTATAGTTTAACACTAAAAAAGGCTAAATTTACTTAAGTTCCAAATGCCAGACTCAATAGGAAACATAACATAGCTGTTGAGGTAGAATAAGTTAGCTTTAAAGTATTAGAAACAACTAAAGACGGGAAATAAAGTTAGCATAACAAAATTGTTTTTAGAGTAACTTCTTTTGGCAAAAAAAGTAATACATTCTGAGCCTTTAAACAACTACAATGTGCTTTGAGACTATAATGTTATCATGTGAAAGAAAACACTTGAATAGAATTATCACAAAGGGAAAACGCCAGGATTTGATTTTAAGGATCAACGTATGGTATTATTGTTGTCTTGTCTAAACTGGTAAAAAAAAAAAAAACAGAAAATAACAGAAAATCTAAATTCATTCAAAACACACCGCAATAATCCACAAAACACAGATGCGTGTAGTTTTTACCTGTGTGTATTTTAATGACTGATGCAGAGGACGTCATATCAGTGTCTCTGAACGGACACAGAGGTGGAATGATAAAACAAAAACTACAGTGGATCAGAGTCACCTGGAGCTTGGCACATACAGCAATGAATGATTCAACTTAAAAACATACAGTTTACAGACATACACACACACACTCACACACACATACACACACGTTATTTCTCTATAATCTTCTATAAAGCACACTTACACATTTGCATTTAACACAACAAATGATGCATCCTGTATGCACCTTGATATTCCTTCAACTTTACACCACTTTGCTCTTCAAGCTCCACATATACAGAAGGGGAAGAATGTTCAGATATGTTTGGGAAAATGCACACAAATGACTTTCTGTGTACTTGGGGATGTGTAAGCAAGTGTGTATGTATCTCTGAGAGCAACTACAAAAGTGACACACAAACACACATGCACCATTGACACTCTATCTCACACACAGACTACATTTCCCATGTTTTTTTTTTAACAATGAAACCATTCAAGATCTCCAAACAAATGAAATACGCTGCCAAAAAACCTCGAAGACACTCCGCTGACACGAGAGCATAGGAGTGACCAACGACAGCATAATTTTGGTTCTAAGGCAATATTGTAGTTCCACAGGACTAGTGCTGTTGATGCAGTGTGCTGTTTGCACACTGGCAGTGTCTCCTATTGAAAACCTTTACTTCCAACCGCAGTCATCTGTCATTTAGTATCTTTTTATTTTTTAGCACCATGGGAATCTCTCCTTCCTTCAGAATAGTGTCACTCTAAGAGACAGCTGTGAAAATATTCCCTTCCAATTTCCAATTTTGTTGGGAGGGGGGGAGGGAGGGGGGGTTGGGAGATGAAACTGGAAACATCCATGACAGTTTGTTACAAGATGATGCAAACCCAAATGCAAGGCTCATTACCAATCACAGATCAATTCTCCATTCGCAATGTTTTATATTTGTTCCCCATTCCATGATGGTTGTCTGCATAAGCTTTAAGCGAAAAGGGCAAATGACGGCCTTCAGCCTTTTGTTTGTTCTTTTTCTCTGTACACACAAACACACATACAGTAAACACAATGGGTTTTTACAATAAGACATGAAATAAAATCATCTGCAGCCGTTCTGAGCTGGGTTGAAGAGACCAGTTCCCAGGCATCAAAGGCAATAAACATGTCTTTTTAGAGTTTCCTCTCAGTTACTGTGGGTATGAGCAGCAGTCTGATCACAGTACGTTGCACAGTTCAAGGAGTCAAAAAAAGACTCAAAACCTCCCTTGTTGGATGCTCTTTCTTTTAGGTAAAAGCTTCTCAGTTCCTCAAGCATCCGTAGTTTATAATTGTGGATTGGAATCGTGTATGTTTGTGTATGTGTGTTTGTACTTTTTTGTTTTGCAACTGTGAGTATCCACACTGAGAGTAGCTTGATGTGCAGTAATGAAAACCATCTCCTTCACAGAAATGGCCCACTCAGTTCTCTCATATTAAATATCTTGTTGTTTTTTGTCTGTCTTGTCTCACATTGCGATGACCTGTGCCGGGCCACAGAGGGGAGACTAATGTTCACGTAAAGTGTCTTCCACCTGCAGCTGTCGACTGTCCACTTCTGTCTGCTGGGTCTGAGAAGACGGGACAGGCTGTACTTTTCTCATTGCCATGATGAAGGTCAGGGTGACAGTGGCGGGGGGGGGGGGGGGGGGGGGGGGGGGGGGGGGGGGGGGGGGGGGGCGTGCTGCACAGAGTTCAGAGGTCATGGGCCGCGTGTGAGGTCATTTCCTGGTGTGAAGGCTCTCCTGGAACTTGGTGCTCGTGTAGCGGATGTGGAAGCCCTTCTTGCTGATTGTGTCGTCGCTATGGAAACGGATCAGCATAGCGCCTTCCGGCGAGTAGATCTCCTCCCTGGGCTGAGGAACCAGAAGTAAGAGAGGCAATGTGAAGCTGTTTGTCACACATTTAGAGGGTGATATCACAGAGTTGTGTATAATTCAGTTTACTTACTACAAATCAAATATTCTTTACATCACTACTTCTTTATGTGTGTTGTTTTATAGATGGGGAGGTTGTGTGTGTATCTTTCCCAGTTTCCAGATAGTCCCCATTTATTCTATATTAACATAAATAACTCTTGACTTAAACTTGATTGACCTGTGTCATTCTCATTGGTGGAACATAACAAGGTACATGTAAGGTAAATTACTCAAGTACTGTACTCTTTTAAGACATCAGTGTTTAATATTATATAAATAAGGGGCTGAACAAGAATTTTGCGTTAACAAAAAATAAATATTGGGAAATATCTCATTTTTTGCATTTTGGGTCTTTATTTGACAGGAGAGTTTAGACATGAAGGAGGAGAGAGAGGGGGGACGACATGCTGCAGGTCAGAATTGAACCTGCAGCCGCTGCGGTGAGGACTGAGCCACTGCACATGGGTCCCATTCTCTAACAGGTGAGCAATCCAGGCACGACAGTAAATGGTGTAAACTACAGTTCAACTCAAGCAAAAGAAGAGTCTGCTAATAACATATTGATGCCAAACAATGGACATTAATGGCTGCCTGCAATGGTAGGAAGAATAAAACATCGAAGTCCACAGTAAAAATGTAAAGTATACAGTTGTGTAGTTAAAGATAACACTGATGCTATTCTATATTCATCTGATCAAATTGTATGAAAAGAAAACAAACAATGGTTTAATACTTCACTCTATACTTTCTGACTTCCTCCCATTGGTTCACAAACATATTATTTTCTTAAATGTTACTAGTTTAGTTACAAAATAATATTTTAGCTGGGCACTGTAACTATTATTACTTGTTACTCAAACAGGACTAAAAGGTACACTTGTTGGGGACTCATTTTATCTGCTGGATACCTTTAGTTCTCTGGTGAGTAATTATGGCGAGGGATTGTGTATGTGGGATGGGCTGAAATTGTCATCATCGTAAAGAAGGAACATGTAACCCAGTATAAAGGTGCGGCTTATGATGTGTTATTTGAACAAATATGGAGCTCTACAGCAAAGAGGAATAGGATAATTCCGGCTTTGGTTACACTAGCAATACTTCTTAGGGAAATCAATCCATTGTTGGTTTTGTTCCTCTGAACTCGGCCAAGTTTCAAGATCAAAGATGAAAAATGAGCCTTTGAAAACAACACAAAATCTTACCCCTGAACCGCAGAAGCGACCGAGTCGATGTGAGTCGGCGTCGTACCCGTTGTACAGCTCGATGTAATCATAACCACAGTCAGCTTCTTCCTCCACCTCAAACGTAATGAAGCTAAGCTCGATGCCGTAACCCTGTTCGGCCATCAGCAGCCATTCGCAGTCAGTGTGACCCGGGTAATTATTGTCTCCAAACTGAGAGTGAGAGTAAAGGTTCTTCTGACGAGCTTCTGCTTTCAGACGACCTCCACACTCTGCAGAAACATATGATCAGTATAAAGTAAAATTGTAATCTGTAAAATTAGACATTTGTTAGATTTTGTTTTGTCCCATAAAGTCAATAAACTCCTGTCAGATGTAAGAATTGTCATTGTGTATGTGCTGTTTTGAACCACTAGAGGTAGATATTGCTCTAAAAAAACAATTCAAACTTAAGAAAGCTAAACAGGTGAATGTGAGTGATGCTCTTTGCAGATCCAAATAACTCTCACAGTGTAAGACATAAAGTGAGATATTACAATAAAACATTAATAACATGTACAAACACTTAAATATGCTTTCATACAGTCACACACCTGTGGAGTGTGAAGCTTGGAAGCCCTTCCTTTGTACTGAGGCGTCAGAAATGAAGCGGAGGTACATCTTGTTGCCGGTGGAGAGCAACTGCTCTGGGATCTTGCTGCCACACAATCGACCCAAGATGGCCGCCGTGTCGCTGTCCCCGTCAAAGGCCTCCAAATGGTCATATGCACATTCCTGATGCTGCTCGATCTCAAACTCATTGAAAGCCTGGAAAGGTAGAGACAGAGGGTGAGAGGACGCTGAGTGAGATGTGAGAAGGTGTTGGAAGATTAACTGTTGACCTGGCTGCCCACAGTTTTTTATAAGGATTATTACTTTGTTAGAAGGTAGTTTCAGTGAAAACCTTTCAAGTTGAGGTCCCTAAAAGTAAGTGAAATCTGTTCTGTCTGCACTGGAGGGTCTGTGGCCTCTTCGTCTTGTACAGTAAAGCAGTTCAGTTTTGTCGTACACAAATTACTATAAAAAACAGCGTAGATGCTGTAAGCCTTGGTGGTGTTCTTATTTGTTCCCAGGAATTTACAACAAAGCCACAAATGTACTGTATGTCCTACAGTATGTACATGTTTGGATAACATGGTGCAAAATCTGAGAGCAGCGACAATGAAAGTTAGTCAAAGGGCAAATCCGAGTGAAAAGGAGAAGATAAATTAAAAAAGGTAATGGCAAGAGTATGTTCTTTGTTAGAGTCTGGTCGAGCAATGTTTGAGCATTTTCCTGAATTGGGATCTAATAATTTCTTTTAAAAACAAGTCACACCTGCGCTCAGAGTTATTGTAGCGGATGGTGAAGCTAGAAAACTTTACTAAGATTTACTCAGCAACAAGTCTTTAATTAAACCTCCAAGAACTGGTGGCAACTTAGTGGAAGTGGAAACTTAACACTGACGTATTGCCACCTTTTCAGTTGATATGCTGAACTTGTTAGCAAACAGTTGCCCATTTACACATCAAGCTGATATGGAGCAACATCATCATTCATTTAGAGTCATGGACACCTGATGAATTAAAGTCCAACCACTCTTTTTATGCTCTCTTTTGGTCTCCACCAACTCCTGAAAAAAGGCTTTTTAGATTTTTTGGGAGGGGTGGGGGTTTGACTTCATTAAAGTGACAGTGGATAGACATGAAAGGGGGAGAGAGATGGGGGATGACACGCAGCAAAGATCTGCAGGTCAGATTCATACCCGGGCCACTGCAGGACTTAGCCAACATGGGGCAAATGCTCTTACTGAGTGAGCTAGAGGACGCCCCGCTTTCGATTTTTAATGCTCTACTATGGTCACCAGCTAGTCACTTAGTTTGTCTGTCAGGCATATGGTGCTGCAAAGGTAACGTATACTCAGTTTTTAGAGCTTTTCATCTGGAAACATCTGTTTAATGAGTACGGAAACGACACAATGTCAGCAGTGGGAGTGAACTGGAAAAGTAAAGAAAACCAAAAAATGATCTAAAAGTGATTACAGTTACATATAGTCATGTGATCCTTTTTATATATACATATAAAAACAACCCAAATCTGTGTCACCAATAACTAATGTAATGGTTTACTACAATATGAGACACTTTTGAGAAATACTAAATATAATTTTAAGGCTGTTCCCTTTAAAACACTTTCAAACCAAAATTGCATCTGCATTTCATATTCTTTAATATAAATCTAAAGAACGCCTGTTCTTTTGTCTACATATTGCTTACACACTGACATGCATGTACACACTGTCCCGATTCTTAATCCAATCAAGTCGCCGTGAGCTGAGTCATAACATCTTGCAGGCCTCTCTCCCACACACAGTCACACACCTCTCTGATTGTCTCCTGAACTGTACTCCATCACTCCACCACAAACACTGCACTGCACTGATTTTTACCAGCCAGGCTGAAGGAGAGAGCAGAGCAAAAGGTTGGCTGATGTGAGGATGTCGTTACAGAGAGGGGAAGTGTTTGATTCTGGGCTAGTGATGGCTTCCAGATGTTTCTAACTGTAGCGCGGATGAGACACTGATTTGTGGATCTGTGTGAGTGTGTGGTGTGCGTGAGTGTGTGTGTGTGTGTGTGTGTGTGTGTGTGTGTGTGTAACAGAGAGTGAGGAAGCAAGAATGGAATAACCTTTATGTCTATGTTCACATTTCTGGTATTAAATATATCCCGCTGCGATGTCATTACTGTGGATATACAGAACACATGGGCTAATCTCAGTATACACACACACACACACAGACACACACACAGACACACACACACCACAAACAACAAATTTCACAATTTGTGTGTATATGTGTGTAAATCACATGAGGTCACACATTCACAACATGCAAACACTATTTTATGTGTTACCATAGGTGATGATGTATTGTGTTTTCAGTTACATAAGCGGCAATAAGAGATTATCAAAACCAAATAATGACAGTTGAGGACAATTTTAATAACATCTAGCGTGCTCAGCGTGTGACTGCAGAGAGGAAGTAAGTGAAAATTTGACGGTGTGTCTAGACCAGGAATGTGTGTGTGTGTGTGTGTGTGTGTGTGTGCGTGCAAGGCACTATTGTATTTGCATAAGGAACATTAGTGGACTTTAGGAGGATTATCTGAAGCACACTGTGTGAATATGGGTATGTGAGCTCCTATACTTCTGTCTTTGTTATGACCAATTTGAGTTTCCAGATTGAGATAAAAATGCATGTTAGATTGGCTGACTAGTTGGTTGACAGAATATGAATAGACAAAAAAATTATTAATTAAATTATTTTTTTAAGCTTGAATGCCAACATTACCTAGTTCCAGCCTCTACAATGAGAGGAATTGCTGATTTCCTTTGTGTTATGTGATGATGAATAGAATACCTTTAAGTTTTGGACTGTTGGTCCAGTAGATAGTTAATTGACAAATAAGGAGATTAACCATTATTGTATATAATCGTTAATGCTTTTAACTACACGTGTTGTATTCATGTGAATCACTGCTTGCATGCATCCTCAAAAATGTATGTTACATGTCAGCAAGATGCTATTGATCACATGGACAGTGGGTGCAGTATATAAAGTCAGATTAGCAGCTGACTCTAAACAAATAACAATAATGGGTGAATATTTTGAAGAGAAAGTAACAGAATTAGTTGCCACTGCTGCTTTTTCTGTCCTGATGTTGACAATGTTAACAATGTAACATCCTCACAAGTCACAATGTTTATGTGCACATTTAGAAATTGTCAAGGAGGATGTGTCGGCCGCAGATGGCCCTGATCTGCCCCCCAGTACATGTACTACAATTAGTATAGTACTATAATCGTCTAGGTACAAGATATGCAAGCAAGCTGGTGGTCTACAACATGTGTCTATGTTGGAAAAAAGCTTAAAAGTGTATCTCTAAATTTGAGAGGTTAGACTCAATGTGTGTGTATGTCTAGATCACTCTATCACCTCCTGCAAACGCTGTTAGGCATCTTCTGTGAATCCACCTGAGTCAGGAGAAACTCCATTTGCATCAAAGCTAACATTGTTAGGCAAACAAAATCTGTCTGAGCTAATGTTCTGTCAAATCATCTCCTCTCCTCTCTCTCTCTCTCCCTCTCTCTCTTCCATCTCTTCAGACAAATCATGCGTGTTAGACTTGAAAGTTTTCAGCCAAAACTATCTTCCATCCATGATACACATGGCAGAGCATAATATGTCAGTTTATTTCTAAATAAGTATCTGCAGTAACTCGAAAAATGTGGATATGACTATTTGTGGTGACACATAAATGCTTACATGCATAAATGGTTTAACACACGCACGCACGCACAAACACACACACAAACACACGCACACAAAGCCACAGGGACACAGATGGCCACTGCCCAAGGCCTCTTACTAACGCATGAGCACACGCTTGCAGTTAGCCCGAATATACAAACGTGCACTTTCTCCCTTGTTCACATTTGGGTTTCATAAGTGGAACATGGGAAAGAGAGATCCTAGAGAAAGAAGGGGGAGGCCAGCCTGAGGGTTTAACATAAGATGTGATGTGGTGTGACCTCACAGAAAGAATATTGGGATGAGGAAGGGAAGAAGGGCAATACTGCTATAAGTGTAGGGTTTAAAGAAGGCTTCTGCTTGATTTCAACACACTTACTATCTTGATGCGGTGTCCCGGCGTGGCTGTGATGTCCCAAGTGCACTCCTTTCGGCTGGGATACTTGTCTGGCCAGTTCGGGCTGCTTAGTGTCCCACTGGGGCTGTGGATCTTATGCTCACACTCAGCTGAACACACATATCCACACACACAGAAAGACCCAAGCACACACATAGAGAGGAAGTTAAAATCATGGCTGCACAGGAAAAGGTCAGAGGAAACGGAGAGGGAACAGGAAGGAGAGAAACAAGAGAACCAAAAGAGAGAGAAAATATTTCAAAGAAACACATCCTGATGACAAGTTTAGTGTGAATTTTACATGGAAGCATGCCTACATGCTTTAAACAAACACACCGCTACAGTTAGCCTTTTGTACTTTGCATGGATGGAGTATAGTACATAAAACAAATCTCTATTAGTAGGAGTACAAGTCATCTATTACCTATAATATTTAAAGGAGGATGTCATTTATAGAAGCAAATGCAAAAATCCATTATATGGATCCAATGCAAAGAAAAGGAAATGTAGATGCTAGTTACATTCAGACTGTTTTAAACGTTCCTACTAAACACAGTACTTGTTGAAAACACTTCTATCTGAAATCTAAACCCTTGTGTTTTGGATGGTTAGGAAATGGATGTGTAGGATTAGATCCTAAACATCTAATTATTGACCTTAAAATTCTGTTCCTTGCAAATTTCTTGTTTTGTTTTGCAGGCCTTCGTTACAAACTTGGTAATGTATCCAGCAATTTCAATCAAATCAGTTTCAAGATGTAAGATGAATCGATACATTGCACAAGAGGTCATTGACTGATTTGGTGTGAATGAAAATGATGTGAATCATGTTCTGTCCTTCACAGTTACGGATCTCAACCCAGGTGAAAGCTACAACTCTGATTTGCACCTGTTCATCTTAGATGTAAGTCCTAGTCAAGCAAATCATTTAAGACAAGTCTCAAGTCTTTTAAAGTAAATCTTAAGTTGTAAATAGCAGGTCCAAGTCAAGTCTCAAAAAAACCATGGTCACAAGCAACCAACCTGTTTTTAATCATTTTGGGGCCAATTTAATTTGAGTCTTGACTTATTTGAAACAAGTCCAAGTAAAGGAAGAAAGCAGCTTTGTCCACCTTGCTACTCTATAATATTACAAAAGCAGTTATTCAGTAGTCTCTTTTATTGATGTATTTATTAGTCTAACAGGTTCTGTGCACACTAATACACATTACTGCAAACGCATCTGAGTAAGCCAAAAATCTATTTTTCATTTGTAGTCAACTGCTCTGTTATTGTTGTGTTAATACTCCCTGGCTCTGTACTGCTGAGCAGTAGCAACATCACTTGCTGCTGGGCAACTGACTGACCATAACTCTAATATTTCACAAGATAACATATCAACTGTGAGCTAATATTGTAGCATGCTAAGAACTGCGTACCAATTATTTCTGGTCGAAGTTGCTGACTGCTTTTCTACCGAGTTTGTATCAGTTGAAATAACAGTAACGAAAGCTCTCCACAGCAGCCCTCACAGTCACACATGGCATTTGTGTGTGAGATACATGAATGGCTTAATGAAGGTGATGGGAGGCATGCACAAGACAACACGCTGTATTCCAGAGTGACAGTTTTTATTTAGAGTGAGACAAACCGAACCCGTGTACAGAATGAGATGGATGAACTTACAAGAACAATGTATAAAGGAGAGTCTTCTAACAGGCAAAGTGTTAAATACAGATGTCATATTCCACACACACCATTGTTAAAAAAGACTCTCACACCTTTGAAAAATCTAGCTACTGACATGATACAGATTTGAGCAATAAACTGTGTCATACATGTGTTTGACATAGCAAACTATCTTTTCACATGATCACTTTAACAGGAAATGCCATAGTTGTAATGTAATAATTTATTTGACCAGAAATCAAGTAAATAACCAAACAGTCTCAAGTTTGACAGATTTCTTCCTTTCGTAAAACAAAATCCCTAAAATACCATAAAAAATACAGTTTTTTGTCTTTCTGGCACTCTTTTCTTTTCCACTGTTTTACAATGTCAAACACTTCTGGCAGGTCACTACTATCCCTAAAACGCTATCCCTAAAAGATTTTTTTTAAACTTCTGTTTTACATGTCCAAATGCCCATCTCCTCGTGTTGAAACTTTCACACGCACATACTGTATGTATGTATTTATATATATATATATGTACATAACCACACACACGGACACAAGCTGTGTGATGGGAAGAGGGATTTACATGACCCTGCAAAGTTACTGGGTCAAGCTGATCTAAAGCACACATAAACACACACACAAACACACACACACACACACAGGAAGACAGCGCTACATGGGATGCTTTCAAGCTCCCAGATGTTTGAAACATGAGTGTTTTTACGAGCAGCACAGGGAGCCTTTAGTGAGGTGAGTATATGTGTGAGCGTTGATTTGGTGTGTGTAAGCATTCAAAAGTTCAACTTCAAAGAGTTGAGTATAACATGTCAATTCAACAGTTGTGTGTGTGTGTGTGTGTGTGTACACAAGCACACATGCACAGGGGAATGTGCTATAAGCTTTTAATAAATAATAAATAATGTTTTTTGTCAAACTTTTCCCGTATCTGTGTTTGCTTTTCACACACAAACACAATCACACGACACAGTGAACACAGCCATAGTGACTTGCGGGCAGAGCTGTTTTCATGTTCAAATTAAGTCTCAGGTCAGTCCAAAGCCCTGGACCGGGACCAATCCGCACAAAGCAAATGCTGTATTTAACATGAATGTGATTTATAATTTAATTACTTTGGAGGCTATTTCTGTGGTATTTACCTTGAACTTGGTTCAAACAATTTGTGCTGCATCTTTGTATCTTTCAAGTTTAAAAGTAGTCTTCCCGTCTTTCAGGGTGTCAAGCACGACAAAGTCAAGCACAACATTTGAGACATGTCCAACTTAAGTCGTGAGTCCTTCAGAGTAAGTGCTACAGGGTAAGTCCAAGTCAAGCCTCAGTGAGCAGAGCTACAAGCAACCAGCGCTGATTTTAAGTATGTTGGGGCCTTGAGTCATTTGAGTCAAGTCCCAGTCTTTCAAAATGAATGTCAAGTTCCTTGGGGCAAGTCCAAGTCAATTCTATGAAGTATGTTTTTAGTTCTGAAGTCCTTAAGGCAAGTCAAAGTCAAGTCTCAAGTTTTTCATCATCAGCATAATCATTGTTTTTGTTCCACGAGTTTACCAGGTGAAAGCTTGAGACTTAATATGACATCTTATTCCTCAAATCTACAGCTCTGCTTTCAAGCTCCTAGTTTTATGTACAGTATGTGAAAATAACATTATCATCAAATGGAAAGAACCACTCTGTTGTCATGTGGACTCTGATGCAGGTAAACAAAGTAAGGGCTGTATGATGTACGATGACTGTTCTTGTGAATGAGCACATGCTTGTGTGAATGTGGCAGCACGTGCATGTGCACTCCGCCACTATCATGCCGGTGAGTGTGCTGATGTGAATGTACGTGAAACCCACCTTCCTTACAGTCATGTTTGTTCTCATGCAGTACAAAGCCGTGGCGACACTGACAAACGTAAGAGCCCACTGTGTTGATGCACTCGTGCTGGCAGCCGCCATTGTCCTTGCTGCACTCATCTTTGTCTGTGAGAGATACACATGCAACACATCACTCATGTGGAAACAGCAAAAAAGAGGGAAGGGGTGGGGGGAGCAAGAGGTCAAGCAGGGGAGATGAGTGGAAAGATGAGACCTTAAGGAAGGGGAGGAGAGTCTTTGGAAAATAAAAAAAGATGATAAGAAAGGGAGTAAGTGACAAACTGCAGGGAAAAGGCAGAGGTGGAGAAACAAACAGTGATCTACGAAGAGGACCAGACGGAAATCATATCAACTTAGGAAGGTAAGGTCAACAAAAAAACTTCAGTACAAATTAAAAGGAGATGACAAATAATGAGGAACTGGAACATAAATATCCAGCAATCACGCTAGGCAAACATTACCACCCATAACAATTGTAAGACTCCAATATATTGTTCATTATCCACCTTTCAAGTTAGAGTTTTTATTACAGAGCTGAAAGTTAAAGCCGAGAAAGATGGTCAATGGACAGAATGCCAAACCCCTCCATAAATCAGCTTTACTTGGCACAGCCAGCTTGTCAAGCTTTGGATTTCTCCAGCTTTTTTTGTATTTCTTGAACCAAAAACATAACAGCAAAGTGTAATGAATGGTAAAAACAGTGTGTAAGCTGCAAACGTTAACACGCCCACCTAACTAACTACTGTAGCTACCTACATACAGTAGTAATCAAGCACTACTTCCCTTTCTTTAGTCAACTTTATTATTTTGTTGGTTTACATAAAAAAAAGCCCTGTTCAGGAATGACACATCCACTGTTCAATATATACTGTATATCAGAGTGTTAGCGGCTCCTGCACCTTATTGGATTTGGGGAAGTTTACACTCCATTACATTAGATAGCCTTACATTTGCCAAACTCATTGGTAAATCCACTTTCCCAAAGCGTTTTGTTCTTGTACAAGTGTACATAAAGCATAAATAAAGTTCAGTGTTGCTAGCAATATAAGAACAATACTGCACCTCTACTGTTTTTTCATGTCTTCCACATAGTTTGAATGGATCCTGACTTTTTCCTCATTCTTTTAGCATTATGTCATGCATGTAGTCATCAAATACATATTCAAGCCAAAGTCGCTAGCTGGAAATGTAAAGCCTGCTATTGTTTAACTCTGTGATAAAATCAGGGATCCCCCCCCGTTGTTACAAGACCTACAAAGAATTTGAGTGGTAACTAATGTTATCATTGTAAACTGCATACGTGCTATACCAGAATGGAAGGCTTGACATGCGTAGCAGCAGCAACTAAGGGGAACAGGGGCTCAGCAAAGTGTGCAAGAGTCCTCGCACATGTAAATACTGTCTAGAGACCACTTGTTTTGACATATTAATTAAAGAGAGGCAAGAGGAAAGGAAGGTTGTTATAGGAGAAAGCGACCACAAAGTTAAAGTTAAAGCAACAACAGACAACTACAGAGGGTTAAGTTAGTCAGTGTGTGTGGTTGCGTTGGCCTGTAAAACTGTCTTTGTGCTGCTCTTGGGGTTCGTGATTATGGTTGCTCTGTGGTCAAACTCCACCTTGGCTCTGAAACGTCTCTGACCATAGCAGCTGTTTTCAGATCAACTGTGCTCTCCTCGGGCCAGACCACCACTGCTTAATCAATCTGATGTGTTCACTCAGCCAACTGAAGAGAAACTGTACAAACGTGACGAGAGCTTCTGTCATCACGTATTATAATGAACACGGTGGCCTTAATGTGGAAAGATACTGGAGACCTACTTCTCTGTCATTTCTATGTTCACCACCACAACACATGGTAGGATATGTGGGTCATTAAGTTGTCATTGTGACTTCTTAATGTAGACCACAAATTCCCCCGGGAATAAATTGATTAGATTTTAAAACCCTTTCCTTCATGCATTTGCATATACAAACAAGAAGAACGGATCTTCTTGACATATTAATGTATGTAAAATGGTTGTGTTACGTGAAATCAACTATAAGTTATAATCATGATCTTTTATGCTAGCAAATACCTTACTTGGCTCAAATAATGACCTTATAAACATAACTGGATTTACTACTGAGATTCAGTAATATTAATACAGCAAGGCAAGTGAACTGATTTAGGATTTATTTTTTACGCTTTGGTTTTAACAATATACGATGTGTTAACTAGCGAGCTTAGTGTGCTTCGATGTCACCTTTGGATGGAGCCAGGTTAGATGTTTTTACGCTATTTCCAGGCTTTGTGCTAAGCTAAGCTCACCAGCTGCTGGCTAGAGTTTTGTACTTACCATAAAGATGTGAGAGCGGTTTTCATCTTCTCACCTAACTCTCTGCAAAAATATGAATACAGTATTTCCCTGAAATGTCAAATTATTTCTTTAACAATCAGTTTTCCCCGTGTTTTGGCCTACACTGTCTGACAATGATATTCTGGATCAGCATGTTATCCCTCGTCATTGAAGCTGTATAATGTTTACAGCAAGTGAAATATTTAAATCTTAGTCTTCGGCTTCATTGTCAATTGGCTGCACCGTCTCCAGGTGTCTTGTCAAAGCTTTTATAAAGATTTCACCCAAAATCCAGCCTTACATATTTGGTATCTTTGGAGATTCTCTTCTCCACAAGAACTTGAAATAAAGTTGTCTGTAAAAGTGAACAATGTTTGGTTGCACAGCATGAGTTTATAATGACTAGCAGGCCGCTGCTCGTTAAGAGGTTTGAACAGCTTTAGCCTTAAAAAACACAACACTGAGGTGTTTTCACGCTTCTTGCTCATTTTCTCTCCCTTGTCCTTTAATTTGTGGCTTCTTCTAACCACATGGCTTCTCCTCAGTGTGGCTGGGTGATGACGAATCCCTTTTTAGTGAAGCTGAACACTGGAGAATCACAGGGTGGAGGTGGAAGGGAAAGGGAAGACTTGCTCTTTGTGGGACTGCCACGTTGTATTGGTGTCAGAGATAGAAACAGAGTGGTGGGGATTTACAGATGACCGCTCAGGAAGACAGAGCATGTAGAAGGGAGAGTGTGTGAGACTGTGAGTGAGAGACAGATTCCTATAAAGAGACGTGAGATTAAACACAGACGCCGAGTCTCACCTCAACTCAAGCTTGTGAATCAAACTAGATCTGCTTTTAATGAAACCACTAAATCCTCCTCTCCCTGTGTGTGTGCATGTGTGTGTGTTTGTCTGATGTGGTATTACAGTGCTATTGTGGGCTCAGTCTCACCCTATCAGAGGCTAAGAAGCTTTTCGGTTGATGCTACACAGTATTCATTGTAGCTTTCTTCAGGTCAAGCACACAATGTCTACACACACACACACACACACACACACACACACACTTTGCACACTCACATGGATTAGTAGTGTGCGGGAGGTCGAATGGACCTCCCTAAAGCTGATGGATCTTTGCCAACAAAAAGCTTCTGACAATAGAAGAGCCACTCACACTGTAACTTTTGACACACACACACACACACACACATCCATCTGAGGAAGTCATTTCTCTATGAAGCGCTCCACTGAGCACTTAAATTCCAGGTGTTCTGCAGGTAGTTTAATTTTGACGAGCTCATTCAAGTGACAGCTTTATTTCCTCATATGGTGGAGAAAGTGGCCAAAATGTTACATTGAAGTTGCCTTTTGGACGTGTTCCACCATTTCGCATTTAGTTAGCGCAAATGTTGAAGTAAGAAAAGATAAATCTGAACCTTTTCTTCAGGACAAGTTCCTAAAATTGTTATATTCTGTTATGTGAACATGCAACAAATTCATCCCTGCAACAGCGAGTAGGGGATCTTTGTTGTGTTTTCAGTGGGGAATCATAACTGGGTCCCAATTCCATACAACATATTGGCTCTGAGTGGGTTTCCAGTTTGTAGTGTGTTCATGCTTAAAAAGTAAGAGAATTAAGCAATATTTGCATACTTACTATGTTAATTTGATCTTTTAATGTGGTAATAATGACCTATGTCCTATGACGCAATGCACAACAGAAAGAATGAACCTTCTCACAGCTCCAACAAATTAAAATTTAATTCAACTAAATTTAATTTGATTTCAAATTTAAATAAACAGTGGAAAGTTGGGACATTTTTGGAACACATTATTAGATAATAAAAAAATTAGTAATATTATATTTCAATTTGGGAGATTTCCAGATTTAAAACTGGCTGTCGCTTCCAGAGGTTGCAGTTTGTTTGACGTCTATTAGTACACCTATTATTTCCTTTTACTACAAAATAGTACAGCACATTCATTGTGTACCTGCTGCAAATACTAAGAGGGACATTTCCATATAAATAAAAAATGTCTGTGCTCTTAAATTATAGTGTGTGGTCTAGATCTATTCTATCTGTAGAGTGTCTTGAGATAACTTTTGTTATGATTTGATACTATAAATAAAGTTTAATTGAAAAAAAGGACACTGTTTATCATCGTTACAGAAAACCAAACTTCATGTGTAAAACAAAATTTCAATAACAATATCTTTTAACTTTCAATTGCAGCTTGTATGCGATCATTCAATAAGACGATAACGATATTATTCTGCTGAAAGCTGCTAAATGTTAATATTGTGTTGTATTGTACAAATACAATCCGTATTATTAATATGCTGCATGGAATTGGGACAAAACACATGTTTCCGTCGGGAGGAGAATGGATTAAACAATGATCCACGCCATTAAAACCGGATCCATCCATTCCCTCATCACACGGTAGACCAGAGCCAATCAGAGATTCCGATTGTGAGGTCATGTTACCTCTGACCTTTGATGAGGTTTCCAGCTTGTTGTTGAAATGGCCACGAGAGGGAGAGCGGCCGCGCTTTATGTCCTGGCATGACTCAAACACAATCAAACGCTCTTGACACAGAGCCAGGCTGTCTGAGGGAGAGAGGGCAGAGTGCAGGGTGGTAGGTGTGCACGAGGCCTGAGAGCCAGTTGAGGCTCAGGAGACACAGCACAACAGACAGATACAGCAACGGTAAGACTAGCAGAAAAACAGAGGGATGTGCACACAACATACAATATGGATATTTCCACAAATACAAAAAAAAACATGCAAGTAGAAACACACAAATTAACACACAGTGGGCGTGGGCAGCTCAGGAATCAGGAATGTAAAAAGTACACAGCTATATACAATCTGTTCAGTGCCAACACCCTATGCAAATGCACGAATGAGTGTGATGTTCATGTATCGCACAATGAAAAGTAAAAGTATGGAGGTGGGGGGGGGGGCAGTGTAATGAGCCTGGTTTTGAGCTCCATCTTGCACCAGGAGTTGGCAGATGGGAATTTCCATTCAAAAACAATTTGGGGGAGAGTTGCAGGCTCATCCAATATCAATGTTGTTTGAAAACCAGGTGAGCTTTTACAGTTCATATCATTATGATGTAACTAACAATGAATTCAAGTTGCAAGCCAGTTTCAGGCTGAAATTAAAGTATCAAATTATCCAATGCTACTGCAGCATAATTCACTTCTTCTTTTGCCCATCTGTATGTTCCAAACAGAATATCCTCCTCTGCCCACCCACTGAAAAAACACACACACAGACACACAGGTGTAAAACTTGTCTCTTACCTGAGAAGAAGTGAGCCTTGAAGCCTTTCTTGGAGACGGTGTTGTCAGACTTAAACTCAATTCTCATGTTGTTATATTGAGAGGTGATGACCTCAGGGACCTCGGTGCCACAGTATTTACCATGTAGCTTTGAGTCGGACGAAAGGCCGCTGCGCACCTCCACGTAATCGTATTTACACACCTAAATACACAAATAATAAGGCTCTTGTAACATGTATCCACAAGGCGGCTACTATTCTTAGCATCCCTGTGTAATTGGCACACACACACACACACACACAGACACACACACTAACCTCATTACCCTCCAGCTCGAAGGCCTCAAACTGCATGGAGATACGGTACTGATTGGGAGCGACCACCTGCCACACACAGTTCTTGTTGGGCGGATACTCTTTAGGCCAACCAGGAGTGCTGATGGTCCCGTTTAACTTAGAGAGAAGACCGCCACATGCCGCTGAAATAATACAAAAAATTCATACACACACGCACACACGTACATACACATACATACACATATACATGTCACACGCCTAGGAAATTATATTTCTGTTAGCTTTACATGTTTTATGAGCCACAAGGAAGAATAGTATAGAATAAGGAGTTTCCGACTTGGTTAATTTTACATTGTGGTGGGATTTCCCTGACCTAAATGTGGCCAGTGCTTAGGTCAGTTGTTTTTTTAACAATGTAGTTTATAAATGCACTGCTTGTGAATTACTGCAGGCTCCAGGCTACAGCAACTGGAACCTGTAAAATCCACTAGTTACCCAAAATGTAAAGGAACAGAGCTATAATGTTTGAGTTTGAGTGGTTGGTTTTGTGCAACACATACACTGCATTTATTTAGTGAAGCAGACTTTGATTCTAGTGATGATAATACTCATTTGTCATGCAGCAACCCGAATTACATCAAGGAAATTAATTACTACTGACGTTTGTTCATTTTAAAGGGGAAGTAGGTAACCTGAGCTAATGTAAGTCACTCACAAGCCACTATAACACCTGTACTGATCCCTACAGCATTTTCCTTACGCTACAACTCAATTTCTCTCAATGCCCCATCATTTCTCCAGACCATATTTATTATTGTTGTGCTTGACAGAGCCAAGCATTTCTCCAACAATTTCTCCTTTTTGACATTGGCATGGTGAAATGAGACCAAACGTCACTGTAATTGTATATACAAACTCCAGATGTTTTATATATGTATTTATACATATAACTTTTTTTTACATTCACTTTCTACATGATTTCCCCACACATTAATTCATTGGGGTCGCCAAAGTATATACTGCTCTTCAAAGAAATATAGCAAAACCCCAATTTGGATATTTTACCAGCATAGCTTTTTCTCTCTCTGCCTCAGAGGTGGTTTGTTCAGTATGTGGGTCATTACGGGTTGTTAACCTATTTTGTGGTATTAAAGGACGTTCACTCACATCTGTGGCATTGGAGCTGTGAAGCATGTGGCTATGTGTCAAAAAGATGTTTTTTCCTGTTGATGGAGGCTGCTCGGATGTTTTTTTTACTGAGGAGTTAGACTCATATCCTACAGAAACACACAACGGCATACAAAGGAATGCACATACAAACATGAATTCAACACACACTCAGTTACCTTCACAGCTCTTCTTGTCAGGAGCCAGTTCGTAGCCCGGGTCACAGGCACACTTGAAGCTACCGAGAGTGTTTACACACCTCTGTTCACAACCACCATTGTCTGGCTTGGCACACTCATCCTCCTCTGAAAAACACGCACGTCAGGGTACATTTATTTTCACACACGTAAGGAAGGCTTTGGCTATAAACACATGTGAGGAAACACAATCAATTGACACACACACACACATACCTTTGAAAAAGTTAGCAGCAAAGCCGGCCTTGTTAACCGTGCCATCTGAGACAAACTTCATCCACAGTGTGTGTGAGGTGGAGCGCACATCCTCAGGTTTGTCGTAGCCACAGAATCGACCAATCAGAGGGCTTGTCTCCAGAGGGCCATCTCGGACCTCCAGGTAGTCGTAAGCACAACTGTCGTGTCTCTCAATCTACAAAAACATTCATGCAGGTTCACACAGACACACCCAGAGTGAGTTACACGAGTGAGGTTGAGGAGGGATAAAGATTCAGCTCACTGATATTTTAACAGCACTAAATGACTAAATGAATCATCAACTGCTCTGTGTCTCTGCGGACACACACACAAACACACACACACACACACCACTAACATTATACTTGTAGCTATATGAGCATGAAATTTGACCCAGACATTCCCTGCATGCACACACACACACACACACATACGCAGTGACTCACCTCAAAGGCCTGGAAGCTGAGCCCGACATTGTATCCCTCTGACACAGTGATCCTCCACACACACTCTTTTGAGGGTCTGTAGTCATCAGGATAGTTGGGAGACTGAATCTGTCCTGAGTCCTTAGTGATCTCCCCTCCACAGATCGCTGCAGAGGAGAGACAGATGGACAGAGAGAGAGAAACACAAACAGACAGGACAGATTAGCATTAGATGTTACTGTTAGCAGTAAAAGTCATTTAAGTTGAAACCAGCCCTTATATCATCATGCAGTTTACAATCTGTATTAATACATACTTATTTGAATAGCTGTGCGTACCTTCATAAACGGCAGCAAAGCCTTTTCCCACCCAGTTGCTACTGCTGCGGAACTCAATCCACATCCTGCTGTCAGTGGAGATCAAGACGTCAGGAACTTTATCTCCACAAAACCTGCCTGTTAAAAACACACACATCAAATCAAATTCTGTGAGAATCATAACTTGTGTTGTCCAGTGATTGTTGATGAAACACAGCCTATGATATATGATATGAAAAGCAATCATAACAACCCAAACATACTTTTTTTTGGATATAGTGCTACTGTACTGAATTTGACGTCTTAATCTTCTGAAGGGGTTTCAGTTTGTGATTTGAGCAGAATTTAAAAGCTAATGAAGGAACAATCACATAAATAAAGCCAGTTTATTAAGGGGTTACCAGTGCCCCTCTGGCTGACTGTCCCTTGGTCTTACCGAGCAGTGGAGCTTTCCTCCAGTATCCATCCCGGACCTCAATGTAGTCGTACCAACACAGACTGCTTTTATACAGATCCATGGTGGTGAAGTTAAGAACAATCTGGAGGAGCAAAAGTAAATATTTATAATCCTATTCTATTCTTCTACTATCATTGGAGAGCCGTTTGTGTGTCCTTGCATATCCCGAGAACGTTCATCCAATCTACTTCACACTTGCCGTGTGTATTGCTGGGAAACCAAGAATGTGCAATGTCTAATTTTGTGCAATTTGGAAACGCGATATGTAAAATTTTAATAAACCCTGGATAAAAAAAGTAAAAAGATGTGTTGGCTTGGCTTCATGGCCCAAAGGGGTCAAAAACATCGTCAGGAGCGGGTTACACTTATGTTAAAGCAAGCGACTAATGAACCTATTTGGAAAATAAAATACCTCCACTTACACCGGTGTTTCTGAGTTCTGTTGTTTCTGTTTGTATATAAGGACATAATGATAGTTAGTTAACTGGAATGATAACAAAATATATGAGGACTGAGAATTCACATTGTAGAATATTATAGTTAATGTCTAACTTTTGTTTTATTAATATGTACAGTTGAAGTAATTTCATTTCATACATAAAAAAAGTAATACAGTTTCTAAATAAAGATTTATCTACATCCCCCTTCTCTTTAAATCGCTTTAAAACGTAATACATTAGTTAAGTAAATAATTGATAAGTTAACAATTAGGCATTAGTAAATAAAAATAGAAGATGACACCAAACACCCTGAGTCCAACTAATAGATTCAAAGTTCCAGGTCAGATCGGTGCTCGTATATATAATACATATGTTTGCACTTTGGAGACAAGATGAGAGGAGGTGGAAAAGAGGAAGAAGGTGATACCGGTAGTGTGAGGATATAATCAATATACAGTCATTTTGTCAGCAGTCTCTTATCGTTAGTGTATGCACATTCAGGGTGCTACTGTGTGTGTGTGTGTGTGTGTGTGTGTGTGTGTGTGTGTGTGTGTGTGTGTGTGTGTGTGTGTGCGTGTGTGTGCGTGTGTGTGCGTGTGCGTGTGTGTGTGCGTGTGTGTGTGTGTGTGAGTGTGTACCTTTTCGCCAGGTGTAACAGATATTCTCCAGATACAGTGTGTATACGAAGGGTATCCGTTGGGGTAACCTGGAGACGAAAAGTTGCCCATTGACTCTTGGAGTGTCTCTCCACATGCTGCAACACACACACACCCGGATGGAGTTAGTTTTTTGTGGTGTGTCCTGCTTGAATGCGTAATGCTTTCAGCTGTGTACCGATACTTATGACCGGTACATTACTACAGAACATGGCCCCCGTGTCTAACATTATTCTCAATCTTTTACTGCCAATTTACCAAAATAAACAGACTACAGATTATTCTGTCAAAACAGCAACCTCATTCTATATCTGAACTGTTCATAAGGAAACTGTTAGACGCCCAATTATGATTCAAAAAACATAAAAGGAATTAAAAATACCCTCCCAAAAAAACTCATGTTTGATGTTGTCTTTGGCTTGTTTTAGATTTGCATGTTGGAAGCTACTGTATGCGTGTTTGTATTCCTGTGTGTATCAGTAGACATGTGAGGTCCGACCACTGTCATTAAGCCTGGTCACCATTTCACAGAAATAATTAAAGAATTACAGTAATTTACTGTAAGTGAACCAGATTGACAGACTTTAAATTTATCACAATGAAGACAACAAAAGAAAACTTTTACAGCTGGTTTTGCATTCATGGAAAATTTTAGACAATATTTCTCTCTTCATCTTTTATTCTGAGTTTAACAACGACGCTCCCTCTCAAAAGGAGGTTAGCCAAATCTGCCCCTCCTATCCCATCATGCATGGTGTTTTCCCCCACAATGCCCTGGGGCTCTGTTCATCTGTCAGTGAATATGGTATCACTCAAATATGACCTTATAAGGTTGAAGTTGTATCTATTTTCAGCTGGGACACACAAACGCAGTACTGTTCTCGCTCCAGTATCAAAATGGATTTAGTAGAATAACATATATAGTGGAATGTATGATATATAATATAATATGTGGAGTTATTAATATTAACAAATAAAAAATTCCATACTGCATATTGTCAGAGGAATAGGATTTCAACATAACAGAAATAGTAAAAAAAGATTACATATACACACAAAAACTATAAAAAACCGAAGCTTTAGTGAATATCATAGACCAGAATGGTGAAAAATATTGTTTGTTCATTTTGTCCCAGACACAGTCCATTGTGCGTAAATGAAAAACATGAACCTGTCCTGGGGATGTGAGTATGTGTGTGGGCCAAAAAAGGGATGGCAGCATTTGCAATCGTAAACCATTGCGACATTACCGCACAGCTCAGCGTGAGAGCAGATCTAGACCACGTAAGAACCGTGCAACAGGGACCAGAGGGACAGCATGGGTGTGCGCAACAACTGATGTGAAGAGTGTGTGTGATGCTTGTGAGACCCCTAAAACCGAGAGGGAAGCGTGACATGGAAAAACAAGTTACTCAACTTCACCTCTGTGGCTTTGGGAATGGAGGGGCGGGCACATTTTTAAGCCAAAGATACGAGTAGATAAACAGAGGTCCTCTTTTATTTGGTAGAATGAAGCCCATACACACACACACACACAACTACACACACGGTGGTCTTAGGAAATAGGAAATATTTCAGTACCTGGACATCTATACAGCTTCCTTGCCTGTGCAATGTCTCCTTTACTGAGCCTGGTCCGCTGGCCGATAGCAGGCCGGACCCCGTTTTCATCTCTGGATGGAAGGATGGTGTCGAGGAACATCCCTCTTCAGGAAGAAAAAGAGAGATTTATCCCATATCATGCTCTGATTTCAAGGAAATCAAATGAAAGATTTATCTGCTGGCTAATTTTAGCATGCTTGCTTGCTAACCAGCTTCCATCACAAATCTGAATCTAAGTAATTATGCAGGGAAAATTGCAGTTATGTCATTAGAATGATATTAATAAACATTACTCAACGTAACATGAAGAAAACTTTAATAAATGAATTTGTCCGTGAACAGATACATTTTAACAGGCCATTGTTTTTGCCATTGTTTTCCTAGCAACAGAAAACTACATATTGTATGTTGATCAACATCAACATAGAGAAACATTGTTTTCAAACCATCAATGTCACTAGTTCACAAAATTACAGAGCATATATTAACTTGAGAAAAATCTGTTTTGGCACATTGCGTTTCTGATCTGTTTTTTAAATTCACCACAAGTCAAGAGAGCTGAGAATGTGCCGCTGGTTACCGTGAGAAGGTGTTTCTGGCGTAGTGCATGATGCTATCAAAATCATATGGCTCCCCGAGAGAGTTGACCTCCCCTGGCTCCATCTTGAGGAAGTTATACTCCTGGCCTGGGAACAATGCATACAAATACACAAGGAGTCTTAACATGAACGCAAAACAAATATATCCTTTACACTGAACACACAAAGCACAACTTAAATGAATAAGTCTGCATTGAAATGGACTTTTATTACAACACTTGAAGTCCATAGAGTAGTAGTAGAGAGCTATTAAAACTTCAGGTCAGGTCGGATCTACTGCTGCATCATTTGATTTAACACCTGTGAGATTGCGTTGTGGTGTAGAGGAGTGTGTAGGAGGAAAAGAGACGGGGGGTCGAGGTGACTTCACAGTCATTAAAAGCCTCATTCACACTCACACAGGGCTGGACACAAGTGAGAATTTAAAAAACGTACACACACCCACGTTGTGCAAAAATGTCCAGAGACCCAGGTTCATCGAGGGTACTGAGTCTCACCTGGTTGGATGTTATCGCGGATGATCGTCACGTGATCGTCGCGGTCAGGCCGCGTGTGCTCGTGCCAGAAGCCAATGACGTGGCCCAGTTCGTGCACCACAATGCCAAACTTGTCACAGTTCTTGCCTATGGAGATAGCCTGGGGCCCGTTGCCACGACGACCCACATAGGAACAACACCTAATAAGGATTAGTAGGAAGTTGATAGCAGGGAGATAGGCGGATGATGATATTTACTACACATTTGGCAGTGGAAAAAAGTATCAACAGTGCTGTATGAAAACACACACAAACACACACACACACACACACTTTCAGGATTTTCTGTCCTGTATTACATTGACCAGAGGGAAAGCGTCAGTTTTTATTAACATAAAAAAAAAAATGCTCCGATAACACTACAGTTTCATAACCCAATGGGAATAAGCTGTAAGAATTCACATATAGTTGCTCACAGAATGCACACACACTAATTCTTTTTTTTCTGGTTAGCCGAGACGTCCGTGCCAGGCTAACAAATCTGATTAAAGTTATCCAGCCAGCTGATCGCAGGATCAAGAGTCACTGCAGTATCTAAAGTCTTTTCTTTTGGCATTTTCAGCTCTAGGATGGCTAGTAGCGCTTCCAACAGATGCCCCAAATGTACTATTGCACGATTTTAAAACATGACAAATTTTTCTGCATTACTCTTTGTCTGTCTCTGTCAAACATCCAGGCTGCAGGGTATTTATGCATCAGATTAAAGTGTCTAATCTCTGATGCAGTCAGCAAATCACACGAGAAAACTGGCATCATCAGTTAACACACAGATCCTTCTCTCATCTAAATGGCATTTACGTTTAAAAATCTAAGTTATTTTAAAATTAACTAATAGGAAATATTAAGAAAAACATACGCTGTTTCTTTTCTCTGACAAAACATTATGAGTCACTGAAGTGAAGGAGTTAAAATACTTTGGGGACAATGGAGCGGGAGATTGGTCAGAATCGGAGCAGCGGGTTCGGTATTACATTCAATATATTGCACTGTTTTGACGAAAAGAGAGCTAAGCTAGAAGGCAAGGCTCTCGATCTACTGGTCAGTTTTCGTTCCTACCCTCACC
This sequence comes from Etheostoma cragini, assembly GCF_013103735.1. NCBI lineage: Eukaryota > Metazoa > Chordata > Actinopteri > Perciformes > Percidae > Etheostoma > Etheostoma cragini. The sequence goes on from NC_048408.1 coordinate 10,194,320, forward strand.
TATGATCATGAAGGCTGGATCATAACTGAAAAAACGAGATTCAGGGTACAAGCGGCCAAAATGGGTTTCCTCAGGAAGGTGGCTGGCGTCTCCCTTAGAGATAGGGTAAGAAGCACAGTCCTCCGTGAGGAGCTCAGAGTAGAGCCGCTGCTCCTTCGCGTCGAAAGGAGCCAGTTGAGGTGGTTCGGGCATCTGGTAAGGATGCCTCCTGGACGCCTCCCTAGGAAGGTGTTCCAGGCACGTCCAGCTGGGAGGCCTCAGGGTAGACCCAGGACTAGGTGGAGGGCTTACATCTCCGACCTGGCCTGGGAACGCCTCGGGGTCCCCCAGTCGACGCTCGTTAATTTTGGGTAAAGGTTGGGGTCCCCTGCTGGAGCTGCTCCCCCCGCAACCCCCCACGGATAAGTGGATGAGGATATGAGGATGGATGGAAGGATGGATGAAACAGTGCATAATGTTGCGCGCAGCCTAGTGCAGATTATTATAAGTGGTACTATTATTGTTCAATCCAATTAAATTATAGCTCTGGGTATTGTACGAGTGCCGATACAATACAATATTGGAGTTTTCATATTGACACCAAAATACCAAAACAGCACAGAGGTTTGACACCAGTGATGTTAATTATAGCCAAGATATCAAGGTTTCCAAAAATATCAACTGAGTCTGAAATCCTGCTAAATGCAAAAAGACATAAGCTTAAAATGATGCAACCAGAACACATGACATGACATGTTATGTCTTCAAATTGGTTCTTTTGTAAAGCTAACAGTCAAGGACTTAAAGATTTTTGATTTGCAGTAATAGAAAAAGCAGCACATCCTCTTATATAATAAGCTGGAAACAGTGAAGGTTTTTGCTTGATAACTTACTTTAATTAGTCAATTTTCGCAATTGGTGTAGGTTAATGTCTTGCTGATTAACTCATCAACATTTCATTTCAATATTCTACATGTCTGACTCTTTCAACCATCTGTACAACAACATCTTGGAGAGACAAACCCAAATGTCCTGATTTCAGCTTTACAAGTGAAGTGCCACCACTGTACAAACACACTATGACCCCACCGTGCTGCCACTCGACAGAACAATGCACTATGCAGCGTATGAACAAAAAAACTGCATAAACATACAAAAAACTTTTAGTGAGCAGCGTGATTGGTGGGATGGGGAAACAGCAGCAAGACAGGAAGGAAAGTGGAGCCATTGTTGAGTGACCGTATCGTCTCTCGCTGTGACAAGGTCACTACTGAACTCTAGGTACACACACACACACTCACACTCACATGTACACAATGAGAGCCACCAAACTCACCCGCAGGGTCTGTAGGTGAACACAATGTAGCTTTCCTCATCTGTCTTCTCAATGAAAGTTACGCACGTCTGTTTCTCCCAGTGACGCATGGCCTGCTTAAACATGGCCCTCTGACTACCTGAAACACACATTTCATATCCGACTTTTAAACAGTCACACGTCGCTGTGTATTCTACTGTTGAGCCGTACGGGCACCAGTCCAGCAGAGTAGCTTACCAGTGAAGTTTCCTCCTATGACGTAGGGAATGACTCCTCCAGGCCATATCCTCTCAGCTCGGGATGTAGCCGCTCGAGGAATACGGCTCTTCGCGACGTTCCCAGTCTTCCCACCTATCCCAGTTTGGCACTTGAGATTGGCAGCTCCCTTGCTGGCGTTCTTGGGGGGATAGTCTAACCGAGCGATGAGAGAGAAACAACAGTCAAATCTAAGCTGTTACTTTGTGTGTTAAAACTGAATAAATTACTGGTCTATTATTATGAATCTCAGTAAATCCTTAATGTGATCTGAGATTATTGGATCACTTATTATACATGACCTTGCAGAGGTTATTCTCAGATCAGAGGATAGTAAAACTCAACACAGCTCTAGCTGTGCAATATACTGTCCTTAATTGGTAGAAGTTTATAAAATTTACTAAATAAGCTGAGCTGGCTAAAAAAAGGTACCTCAAACATTCTGTATATCTGGATTTGATTGTTTCAGTGGAGGTCAACTTAACCTACTTGCAAAGACCATAAAGAAGGAAAACAGTCTTAAACTGTCCAAAGTACAGCATCACTTTGAGTATTGAACACAGCTTCATTGTGAAACTGTGTCAGGGTCTGATTGTGTTCAGAGATGCCTGACTTTCTCATTACAGAAAAATCACAGTGAAAATGGATATTCTCCGTTGAATGAAGCCTACAAGGCCCAGAGGTTTATGTGATTTCAGCTGCATTTACATTATAGTGGAAAAACAAGCATGCCACTTTGCTTTTTGCAGGATTCTTGAGGGGGAAGGTTGAGTTTGAGGTTTAACTCTGTCTCTCTAATTTATATGATGATGTTATAATAAGCCTAAATGACTTCCAGCAAAGACCTACTGGCTATGGGTAATAATAATGGGTAATGTTGTTACAATAGCTGTAGTTAGATCACTAAAGTGGCTCAAACTGCTTTTGTAATAAATATGTTAGCTAAATTTAAAGGCTGATATTTCATTGAGAAAATCTTTTTTTTTTTGTTTGGTCTCCAATTATTATTATTTTATTGTACTGGTAAATTCAAAATGATGTATCTGTCCTAGATTTTCAATTGCAGCTGAAATGCAGAAGAAGAAACAACTTTCTGTGTGATACTAATCCAAGCAAAGCACTTTACTCATTTTGCTGACTTGAAAATCCACATGCACTTCAAACTGCCTTGAGATTGTCATCTATCAAAGTGAACACTTCATTTGCCTTTTTCGACACATAAATTGTAGTTTATTGGCTAAAACATAAAAAATCACCATCATTACAGTGACTAATAAAGTTAAGGGTTCTTACCAAAGCCAAACCTGCGTATTCTCTCCAGCAGTAGATATAAAGATCCTCTCTTCTTAGAAATGTCATGTTCCTCTAGGCCACCTGACACACACAAGAGCCAAGAATCAAAACCCAAACAATGCACAATAAATGGTGATATCCTCAAGGGGCCCAAGTCTACCTGCTTCCTATTGAAGGGGCTTAACTCTGTAGCTGAAGGTTAATGAGAGAGAGAGTTTCATAGGAAACATGAGAGAGAGCATTACATGATTACTCAGTGAGTCCACTTACCAGATGTGTGTCCCTGCCGGGAGTGTGTGTGCATGTGTGTGTGCTGTGTGAGGTCTATTGTCCGGTCAATTTGGAACATTCGCAGGTCCTCCTCATCTAAAGCGATGTCGCCCCAGAATGCAGCTGGAAGTTAAGAGAAGAACATGATGTAATCACAATCATCAGCAGAACCACAAAGATCATTATCCCTGGAAAGTAGGGCTGAACAATTAATCGCTTTCAATTAGAAATCGCGATTTGAAATAATGTGATTAGCTAATGAGGAAGACCGGCAGATTATTCAAACGTGAAATATCAAGTTGAATGTCTGGTTTAACATTTGATTCAATATTTTTATTCCACTTTACTTTATATTTACTGTTTTTTTGTAAGATAAATGCTGGAACAAAACAGATTGTTTACAGAAATGTCCTTTTTTTCAGTCGATAATTTAATTTGTATTACTTTATTTAACATGATACTAGATTACAAAAAACAAATTGTATTATATAATATATTATATGTTATATATCTGGCAGGAAAATCGCAATTCGTTATTTTTCCCCAAATCGTTCAGCCCCACTGGAAAGGACAAGTTTGCCACACATGCTCCCGTTGAGCTACTCAGCGGCCAACAAATCAGACTACGATGGCACTAGAGCAGGTTCCAGGTATGAATAGGAGTGTAACTATTTTGAGTGTGGACAGGGCATTCTTGAAAAAGAAAGTGGAGCTCATCCAAAAACATGGTTTCAGCCAGAAATGGCAAAATGACAATAACAAAAACTCTTCAAGGACTTAAAAATAATGTGTAGTGTACATTGACACATCTTCTTAAATTAAATGAATTAAAATTACTTGATCAGACCTGCAGTGCAGAGCTCTAACAGCCTTTGATTAGGTAAATACAATGATCACCTCTCCACCAGGCAGGGGCTTACTGTTGCTGGCACACAAGTCCAATCCTGGTACAATTCACGTAGCAGAAAGTAGCTCAGGTGTTTTATTTCTCTGTAGAGGTGAAGTCGTCACAATGAATTGAATCCTCTAGGTATTGATTCTCTGATTTACGGCAACAATGTCAAACCACACTACAAAGTCAGCATAGTTTCACTTACTCCAATTACACACCCAAAACTACACTCAAATACCTAGAAACTTGTGCTTGACATGTTTAATATATAAAAATAAACTGTTTAGTGACAGCTGCCCAGAGAGCTTAATGCGGCTCCGTCTCCCTCCCTTTCTATTCTATCACACACAGACAGTCACCAGGTCCTAGTCAATATCCACAACGTTCCGCTGCCGGAATTGGTGACTTGTGATTGGTTTTAAGAAATGCCAATTTCTTACCAGTTTTTCTCCTATCCCGGAATCCTGTGTGGACTAGCCAAACCCTCCTACGCAGCGCTGTGGAGAAAGGTCTGCCTAAGCGGGACTACCAGATCCCGGTGGTCTTACAGTGGGCTGGTATCAGGCCACGTGAGAAACCACTATCCCCTCCACTACTTTCTATCCTCCCTGCTTACTCGGACCACTCCAGTCTCTGCAATGTTTCAGATTTTGAGTGTTAAAAAAGCTTATTCTGTAGGTTTATGATGGTGTGTGTGTATACCAGCCACAACAACCACTTTTGTCACAAACTTAAAACCACTCCTGTTCCCACAGCATGCCTCATGGGCATGCCTCTCATCTTTCTGAAAAACCTTCCCTCCCAATTGTTTATGCTTCAATTTCCATCCTCTGTCATCCTTTTGTGGCTCATTATAACTAGTTTCTTTCTTTTTCTCTCCCTCTCCTTCCATATCTACAGCACATCTCCCAGCCTGCAACAATGAACAACTGAACGATAACCATCGCTAAATGATTAGTTGAGCGGAGTTACTGCCCTCAACAGGGGCTCAAGACACTAATACATTAACAATGGTATGGGAGAAGCTTGTCACTTAGCTAATCAGGATTGCCACTAAAGGAAATGGGGGGTCAGGGTGCCATTGTACTCAAGTCGAGCTATTGTTGAAGTGAGGAGCATACAACAATAACCACATATGGTTTACAAATCAGGATATCAGATACAGACTGCGAGTGCGTGGTGCTGAATGGTGCTGTAAGATATGTTAGTTAGATGAATATGAGGATCTAAAGGCTAGAGTTGCTGTAAGGTATGTTTTATTTTATTCCAATCCCTCAAAATATTTAGTTTACTATAATATAAGACAAGTAAAAGCATTTAATCCTCATATTTGAGAAGCTGGAACCATGAAATGTTTGCCATTTTTGCTTGACAAATGACTTAAAAATGGGGAGGCAGTTTATTTTTGGCGTTATTGGGCAAAAATTCCATAATAATATTTCAGCATATTGTAATTCAAGTTGTTTGAAAGAAAACTAGACTATTGCTCCTCCTCCTTGGTTATGTATTCAGGCTTTAGTAAATCTACCCTTGAGGGGAGACTTGGCCAATCACAGGTCACTCCATATTTAATAAATGAGACTTTATCTTAATTGCCCTGTTTATCTGAATAAGATTGCACAAAGGTGTTAGTACGGGTTAATGCTGCTGACATACTTGGAAGTGTTTGTTCATTTTATAAACAAGTGTATCATCACACAACTGGTACAGTTGCAGGTGTAAAAGTGGTTTGATTTGAACAAACCAGTTATCATTTGGTGATGTTGTTGTAGGCAACAATCATAACCAATCTCATCAGTTCTAGTCATTGGATTTGTAATGTCGCTACAGCTGGAAAACAGTTATTTATAGCATTGGAAATGTGCAGATATAACAGACTTTGTAGTACAATAAAATGTCTCCCTTGTATACTTTTTTGAACTTAAAGGGCTGAATTTAGTGAGTCACTGGTTGAAGACATAATGCAATCAAACTCAACACCTATAAAAGAAGTTTATTTGACTCTGAAGTGCTTGGTGTTGTTGTGACTTTGTCATATAAAGCCAAAAAATAACACAATTACAACCACTGCTAAGATGTGGTGGTCTGGACAGGCACTGGTACAAATTGCATCTACTGACACTCCCGTCTACTGCAAACTCTGCCAAAGTGGTGTCATAGCAAGCCACAAAAACTACCAAATGTGTATAAAATATCCACTTAACACCCAAAGAAACTTGCAGTTCACCAGCAAAAGGTCAAAATCTGTGTGATTTATCATATAAACGTAGACTGTATCACATTGTACCTGCATTACAAATTATATTTCCCCTGACTTTTGTTTCTATTTGTAGGACAGTGTGTTTGTGACATTACATTACTAGTAATGTCACAATTAAAGGACAACATATTTCAGGACAACAAGAGAAATTACAAGGACTACAAGCTTTCCAGAGAAAAGCAGCTGACACAAGCAGAGATACAAAGCGAGGAGAAGAGGGAGAGTACAGTTATAGTAAACGTGGCCCATTGATTGTTGGGGTCTTTTTAATCCATAGTGATACCATAAATAGCCCAAAGTCAAGCCAGTCGGTGAGGAGGGGTGAGGACAGTGAGGCATGGAGATATTGGAGTAAGGGTATTGATCTTAAAACGCCAAGACGTCCCAGGAGACCTACATCATGCTGACCAGGGCCTTACTGTTCGCCCTTCAGCAGGGCACTGCAGCAAACACACACAAACACACACACACAGGGGCACACGCACACACGCACACACACACACACACGCACGCACACACACACACACACACACACACACACACACACACACACACACACACACACAGGAATAATGCACCAAATGCAAAGAGAGGCAGACTTTCCTCAAATGTATGCAGCTTTGTTTTATACTTTGTAAAAGCTGAAATAGGAACATTTATATCCTCATGCAACAATGTCCACTAAAACTAGTTTGCACCTAAATGATACATCCAAGCTTATATTAAGGTGTTAGTTGTACTTGCCCATGGAGTACCTCAACTTAGTTGTAAACATTTTCAGTGCTTTAATCTGTTAGACAGTAACACTTGATATGTAAATCAAACAAACAAACACATTTTGCATTTATAGATGCAATACAAAACTAAGTAAAACTCTAAAAGAATAAAAACAAATAGTTAATAATTCCTATTTTAATTATTGAATAACTAATCATTTATATTTTGGGGTAGAATAGTATTTCTTTAAAAGGCGCTTATTAAGGTTATTCTACCTTCATGTTTTAAGTTTTCATCATTTATTAAGGTGACATTTCTACAACAATTTATCTGTCTGCTGCTTGAAAATGTATAGTTTATATATTGTGACCACCTAAAAATCACTATGTGTTTAATCTTTGTCATTATAACATCTTTTCAATCTTTCCTTTGACATTTTACAGATACTATTGTACAATACAGTAATGAAGTATGCACTGCTGAGTGTTATACTCATGCTGAACTCACTGGGGTGTATCTAACAAAAACACGCACGTACGCACACACAAACACACAAACACACACATCACTAAGCTCCTCATTAAGCAAATATAAGGTCACGCTGTATGTGGGCTAAGGTGTGTGTGTGCGCGTGGGTTTGTGTGTTTGTGTGTGTGTGTGTCAACGTGCATGTGTATGAGCCCTTCCATTTGTATAATATTAATTGTAAATAACTGTGACTGTGAGTGTACTACATTTATTAAAAAGAGATTATCTCTGCCTTGTTTAAGGCTTTTCTCCAAAAGTAATTGTTGTGCAAGCTGCTTGATCCAGATTAACCCTTTGTGAGCAACAACAGGTGCTGTACTTCAAGCTCTCTGTACGCCGACAGTGCAAGGTTGCAAAAAGGTATGGCCAAAAACGGCAACAGCGACAGCAATAAATGCAACATGCTACCCAGCTGAGTGGGCTAATAAAGTAATACTCCTCCACCCAAAATTTCCACAATTCAGTCAACGCCTGTAAGATGGACCAGTGGCTACCAGTTGTTAGTTTGTAGTCAACACCGAATAGAAGTTGTGGTCAGATTGGATGCACAGGTTTACAACGAATTCCCAAAGTGACACGGAGAATCAGCTATCACAATGTCTATACTTTAGAAGTTCCTATAGACTCTATAGGAACTTCCCAAACCATTCCTGTAGCATGTATTTATGGGCAGCATATTCCAAAGTAGGGGTGGAGCGGTTCATGTATTCGTATTGAAACTAAACGGTTCGGGATTCACAGGCACATTAATTTACAGGGACAATGCACAGTACAAAAATAAATAAATCTTGCCTGCAAATTAACTAATGCGGAACTAATGTAATGTGGAACTATTCTTAGATACGAGGGAGTCTGGAGATGATGTGGGTTACTTATTGTTTACTGTTACATCTTACACAAGTCAGGCTTTCTGCAGATAGCTCAAGGGAGAGACTATATGACACTAGGTACAGCCTGAGACATAAACAATAAAAAAAAATTGCATTTGGCAAATTTGTATTGATTTTCCCTCCATTGGACTAAGCGCGTACCAAACCATGATGTCTGAACCGAGGTATTAACCAAACCGTAAATTGATGTAGATAATTGTTAGTTGCAGCTCTACTATCCTACTGTTCAGCTAAAGAGTAGTCTCATCTGTTGGTTTGTGCATTTTCAGCGGTTACATCCTGCTTCTTAATTGGTCAGAACTGTCTGTCCGTGTCATGTTTTGTCATAACTGTTTGAAACATACTGAGGATAAAGGCAGTAAAGAGAAATAGATAATACAACCCTTCCACCAGACAAAAACAATGTTGGATGATCCTGCAAAACCCTGAATAACAATGACATTTGATTGATCATGGCAAACAAACTGAGGTAAAGGAATACCAAAGAAGCAAGTCACGTGATTGGCTGGACAGAGATGGTGGCTCGAGGTGAAGTTCCCAGCCCAACTTTGCCAAATAGTTGTTTTAGATGGTTCCTACTCCGGTATTCTACCACTGTATGCTCAGTTTGGTTACTTAAGGCAGAATGCTAAGCGCAACACAGCGATACTGACGCTATTGAAGAGAAAGTACTTGAGAAACAGAAAAGCTACCTTGAGCCACACTTTTCTCAGATTCAGTCTCAGATTGAACAGGTGGCGATTGACAACGATAAGAAGCTAACCGCTTTCCATGCGCAACTAGCATCTCTAATGCAAGCCTTGGCTCTCTCAGATCGGACGTGAACGACCTAAAAACTACCATGGAAAGCAACTCAAGTATTCTGGACAGCCACGGCCATGCATGTCAGGAGATCTAGATGAAGCTCGCAAACGTGGAGGACAGAAACCAAAAATACAACACCTGCATCGTCGGGCTGAAAGAGGGGGTAGAAGGTGCTAATTCTATCCATTCTCTCTCCCGCTTGCTGCCTAAGTGGCTCCCGAATCTAGCAGATGTTCAGATAGAGAGCCCAACGAATTTACAGAGATAGCCCAAAGAAGAATACCACTACTAGTCGCACGCTGATTTTCAACGTGCTTTGTTACACAAACAGGCAATCGATTCTACAGGCTGCGCAAAAATCCCTGCTTGAAATTCAGGGCCGGAAAATGCGCTTTTCCCTGGATTACAGCAACTACACAGTAAAAAGATGCCAGGCAAACTTGCGCAGTGCATTGTCTAGTGTCTATCCGTGTGTCTGTGTCTGTTTGTGTGTGTGTTATCTTGTCTCCCTCCCTCCCATTTTTCCTCTCTGTGTTTGTTTTTATCTCATTTTTACTTTTATTTTGGTCCCGGGATGCGCGTTCTCCCTCTTAGTGTATTGTTTGTAATTGTTTGTCACTGTTTTTAAATATATAAAAATAAATAAAAAATTTATCACAAAAAGGAACGCCAAAGTTTAGCGAAAGACACTGTTTTCCTATATGAAAGTCAGATCTACTACCCCAACCCTCCAAACCCTTACTAACCCTTACTGCTACATAACGGGCCCACCACTTCCTGATGTAAACCGTGAGGTGTGGAATCTTCCCATGTGGACATTATTCCAGGGCATAATGGGAGGGTAAGGGATCTGGTAAGGATGCCTCCCGGGCGCCTCCCTAGGGAGGTGTTCCAGGCACGTCCAGCTGGGAGGAGGCCTTGAGGAAGACCCAGGACTAGGTGGAGAGATTATATCTCCAACCTAGCCTAGGAACGCCTCGGGATCCCCCAGTCGGAGCTGGTTGATGTGGCTCGGGAAAGGAAAGTTTGGGGTCCCCTACTGGAGCTGCTTCCCCGCGACCCGATTCCGGATAAGCGGATAAAGATGGATGGATGGATGGATATTGGGATGGATTCATCTATATGAGTGGTTTGAGTAGTGTCTATGGGTGTTTTGATACCTGTCTCTGTTGGAACCCATTACTACTTCGCCTAGCTAACCAAAGCCTCCTTTGTCCACTGTGAAGAAAACTACAAAGCATCACTTTAAGATGATGCTTTATAGTTTTCTTTTACTAGTATTTAAAATGGAATAATGATGTACCAGTTGGCACATGTACAGTAATGGGTTGCAATTTGTTGCAAAAGATGTTGGAGTTGGTAATGTTATCAGTAAGAAATGTGCTTTTTAGAAAAAGAAAAAAAAACAGAATGTGAAAGCTAAAGCTAAGTTCAAAACGTTCTCACCCCACCCTTGTGCAAATGTGTGTTACAAAGAGAGAGAGTGAAAGAGAAAGAGAGAGAGGGAGAGAGGACAGGATCATCTCAAACTCTAACCCTGAAAACACACACACACACACACACACACACACACACACATACACACACACACACTAATCATATGTTTTCGCTGCGGTAAACACAAATCCATCGTCAGAGACCCAATTATACATCTCTACACGCTCACACTGTGTGTGTGTGTGTGTGTGTGTGTGTGTCTGTGTGTGTGTGTGTGGGTGTGTGTGTGAATATGCGTTTGCCTACAGATTAGGATAGGCAAAAACTTCCTTCAAGCATGAGTGCAGCTAAAAACAGATGGCAGAGCAGTGAGGCGAACCACTGGACATCTGAAACGACCCGGAAATAAAGCACAGACTGATCATAAACAAATCCAATTAACAGGGAAATATTGCAGCCTGCCTTTAGGTCCTCAGCAAAACTGTTTATCATTTTGATTATTTTAAATAAATCCCCATGAATCCAACTGCAGTATGTTTGCTGTAGTACAACAGCACACAAGACCAAAAGCAAGAGGCGGCGGTGAAGAGTGCAAAAAGTCACAGTAAAATTACAGTAAAAACTAAAATAAAGAAAAAACAGTTGGTGCGTTTCTTACTATGTAACTGAATTCAAAATGTAGATAATTATAATATTCAGGAAAATGAACATCTGCAACTGCACTTAAAGAGCATTCCACCACATAAACTCAAGGGGATAAAATAACATTATATCATATGACACACACACACAGAGAGCTCATGTAACCTCCTAATCCTATTACTGTGACACTGAGATTCTAAGGGTGTGAAGAGATCTCGTTTTACGAGATTTCTCGTCGAGGTGAAAAGTTGTCTCGTGAGGCGATGAGATGTCAGCGTGATGGAGCGTGAAATTACTATTGAAGATCCCCCAAAAAATTGTTTCTGTTTGCACTTGTAGTTTTGAGAGAGCAGTACTTTGGTTATTGATACACTTACTGTTTGCATTTAAAGTGTTATTTTTCTGTTATTTACACATTTATTTTATTTATACTGTTTATTTTTTTATGTTCGGTTTGTGGAAAGGAGTTAGATTTCTCGTGTGAAATTGTACAGGGCAGAAGCCAGTTGGTAGAGTTTATACAAAACATTTTGCAGTGTTTGCACGTCCTTTACTGCATATAATTCATTAAAATAGTAAAAAAAAATAGTTAAATAACATTCATCATTAATAGTCGATTTCAAAATGCACCTAAATTGTTTTGCATTTTGTGATTTTTCAGTTGAATAAAAAAACTATTTTCCATTCATATATTTCATCGAGGATTTCTTTAAATTTTTTTTAAAAATCTCGTCTCGTCTCGTTCTTGTGAACCCAATCTCGTGATGTGTCTGGTCTCGTGGAGTAAGCGTCTCGTCACACCCCTATGAGATTCCTCTCCAGTGGGTCATGGGTTTGGTCAGACATTGTGACGGGACATGACTATGGCTCAGTTTTACCATCAGGGTGTCATGCGTGTGCACCAATGGGCCTGGCAGCCAACAAGGCTCTAACATAAAGAAAGATCAAATGAAAGGTTATTTATTTGTAAGGATGGTGGAGAGTCCCGCTCTGTATGTCATCCCCTCGGTACATCAGGTGCAACTGCAAGGCATCACTCATTAGAGGACGTATTTCTTTGAAGTTGTTGTTACGTTGATTTCAGTGTAATTGCTTTGAGTAGTAGTTTTATTAACAGATTACAATAAAATAAATAGGGTTAAGAGTTAAAATCAGACCAAGCTGGCTAATATTCAAGTCTAAAAGTGCTAAATAGTTTGTTAAAGAGGCTATAACTGATACGTCTACAAAAACAATGTTAGAAAAGACAATGTTAAAAAAAAACTACAGAGAGTCACCCAAATCTCTAGCTCCTGATCAACGATATACCTTAACTTATAGGGATTATGAGCTAATTTTTTATCTGCCTAGTCTGCAACTTCACTATTTTGGTTCACTCTCACCACTCACATAGCATTGATATTTTCCTAAGGAGTCAGTAGACACCACAAACAGCTAAAAAAAGAGCAAAGCAAGGAAAACATCAAAAAGGATGAGGATATCGATAGTAATTCTGATTGTTTACATCCAAGTGTTTCCTATTTAGCGGCTTTGTAGGATGGATAATACTTGGATAATACTTGACATAAACACAAATATTTCTACCTTGTGCAAACTCTACAGCACACTTCAACATTCGGTGTGGAAGAGCGGCTACATACAGGAATTTCACAACTTCCAAGGACCAATAGAAAATGCTGTTGGAAGCCAACAGTTGGAAACTCCTCCACAAAATTCTGCTGAAACAATTTCCTGAGTCTAGCAGAATCTGAGTTGTTTTTTAATAAAATATAGAAATAGATAAAGCAACGTCAAAAAGATAAAAAGTGGGCAGTCTAGGAGTTTTAGTATTTCTGCAAACATCATTGACTTTCAATACTATGTCAAGCAGTGTAATATAATGTGGCCAATATTGCTCCAGTCATTGTGTGGTTGTTGTGCATCAACTGTACATGCATCTGTGAACAAATCTCAGTCATCAGGGTCATGGTTTATCTGGGAGTGCTAAGTCAAGGGCAGCTTCTTTATGTCCTTGAAGCTATTTTGCCTTGATGATACTTTGCCTTGAAATATGCGACTCTAAACATGACAGCCAGGTAGACTAACGGCCCACATGTGACCCCAATGACCTAAAAGATGTAAAGGTTCCCACAAAGGTAAAATGCCTGGGACTCCCAACCAGTCAGTACAAACTGCAGAAGCCTTTTTAATGAGGCGGGAAATGTCTCTAAGAAACCTAAAGTCCTGCTGCCCTTGACTTTGCACTTCTAAATAACTGTACATGCAGTACAGTCTTTGCACATTTATGTGGCATACACACAGTTAGGCTTGTTTCGAGGTAAAATATCAACCTTGTGGATTTAGCTACTGTAAGACCATGGAGATGTGCATGATGTGGTGCAGGGAGGCTGGTGACCCCAGCTGGGTTTTTACAATACTATGGAATATCTGACAAACAAAATAAGAGTCTGACTTTAAAAAAGGTGGCTTTTCCTCAACTAACAATGGGTGTATATGAATTATGTTGCTGCTATAAATACCCCCAGGAAAAACTTGGTGGCATAAAAGCAGCCAGACATTTAATAATTGAGCAATGCGTGGCAGGTGGGCAGAGTGACGGCGGTGCTGACTCATGGCTTCTGCAGCTCCGGAACAATGACGCTCCAAAACAAACAAGTCGGCTCCCGGTGCGGGCGCAGAGTTTGTGCTGAGGCGGGAATCCTGAAGAAGACTTCGGAAGCTGAATGGCAGGAGCACTCTGCTCGGGAATATCCTGTTTAGTATAATATGACTGAGATCGTCCTCTCGCTCACACACACACATAACGCAGCCTCAGTGTCAAACACACACATACACACATACACACACATTGCTCTAGTTTCCTTCCTATTGAGGAATGGGGGAAGGGGTGAACAGTAGCTGCAGCTCACTGTCACGACATGGTGGGCTTCACTGTCTGACTGAAAAAATCAAAGACACTCTCAGTATACATGGGCATGGGCACAAACACAATCAGCTGTTTAGGATACACTTGATGCACTGATAGAATACAGGAATGTGTAAAACTTATATCAAAACGGCTTTGACTGCGTGGTAACTAAAATGCAATCTGAACCCCCCAAAAAAACAAGATCCTTGTGTTGTTTCTACAAAGCTTTCCTTCAATTGCTTATCTGTTTTTAAAATCATCTGGAGACAAGACGGAATTTCCCCAAAGCCCACAACTTTTGTGAATGGACACCAGAGCTCACCCACAACAGCCAGAAACAACTATATAAAATGCATACAATCATATATTGTGGGAGCTAAATAGGCTTTTAATTTCCCTTTTGGACTTTAAGTTCAGTTGTGTTCAGACCAAATTCAAGGGAGCCAGGATTCTGAGCTGTCACAGAAGCATCTACCTGAATGAAAGGGTTTTATTGGTCTGCTGGGTTGCTAGTAGCAGAGACCCGATCTAGGTTTTGAGTCCTCATGTGTCTCAGATCTGTATCTTAGTCTGTCTAATACAGAATGGATCCAAGTGGAATCGCTCTCAGCTCTGATCACATGGTGCACCTAAATCATCACACTGTGTTTTTGAGGTAAGACAAAGATTATAAACCGGAAAGTGTAGTTGAAATGTTTTCTCCCTCACTATTTGAGTTTATACACGCACATCAGTTTCAGGTAAGTTTTGTACAGGTCTGTTCTGTATCGTGTAGACCTGTAACACAGTCACACACAAAGTCAGTGCATATGTAGCTGCAGCTAATGTCCATATAGATTTGGTTTGTGGTGAATAAACACAGAACCACCATTCCAATTAAGAAAATATTCCCTGTGCATTCAATCTTTTGCAAAATACTTTAAACACAGTTTGCACAAAGATGGTGCAGTTTTTTTTCCAGTTTTCTCACACACAAACCAAAGGCATCAATGTATTTTTCAAACTATGATGAACCAGCATGAAAGTGATTTTGAAAGGTAAGTAAATGCAACTTCCTACGAAAGGTTGGAGCAACTCCAAAGGAAGCACAGTGACTACATTTAAAATGTGTGGATACAAATCCCTAATGTACCCAATTAAATACCAACATGTGATTTGTTTCCCTTTACCTGTAAAAAAAAAAGAAATTTAAAACTCATGACTAATATTATGTATAACATAAGCACTGTATCAAGACCCACTCCCCTAAGACTTGGCAGCCAGCTTTAATCTGAACAACAGAATGAGCCAACTTGAACCACTTCATGTATGTAGCTAAGTGGAGATCTTCTCTCAAGTTGAAGGCTCTGGTTCAAGCTCCACATGGAAACTGGGATGTAACTATTTATGTTACTAATATTCCTACACGCAACACAAAATCACTGTCAACTCTTTTACCTGACTACGAATAATTCCTCATTTCAGGATTTGCTTAATACGTATTGCTGTTGTTGGTGCATGATGTCCATTTTTTTTAATTTTCTTTTAAATTTTCTTCAAAAGCGTAATGCTGTTTTGTTTTGTTTAACACCCTTCTTGCAGCTTATTGTGATTCCTGTACTGTAACAACTGAGTTCAGATATGTACAACCATCAGAAAATGCACATTATGTATTGTTCAGTACTGGTGCACAATCCTGTGAAAAACCATTAGTGTATTTGAAGAACAGGCAGTTGGGTATCTTGGGTCACTCCTGAAGAAATGACCCACAGCTTCACTTGGACATTGTGGTTTGTTTTGCTTTCACTCCGTGTGTGTGTGTGTGAGCATTTTATGAGAACAGTGATTTGGAAGGAAGCATGAATGACTCTTAAGTGAGCATAGGAGCTTGGGCACGTCTGTACAAGTGTGTGTGTGCGTGCGCGTGTGTGTGTCATCTCCAGCTGAGTAGCAGGATGCAGACAACCAGGAAGAGATAAGCGCGGGTGAATGGAGGGAGCTCTGCGTTTGTGTGTGTGTATCGAGTGTGTGCATGTGCGTCTAAGTTCGCGTAGGGAAATCACTTCACAAAGACCTGGAAGTGTGTGTTCTCCTGTCTACCAGCGCAGGACTCGGAGGAGATAAGCAGACAGCCAAATATTCCCCTTGTGTTTTCCCAGCAAAAACAGGAGGCGGAATACCAACCACTCAGACCGATGCCACAGGGTCAGGCATGGAATGAGCTGCGCTTCCACTTCTTACAAGCTGCACACACACAGAAACACACAGCCACCAATTCTTTTTTTTTGTGATCAAATTATTGTTTTATATAAAGGGCCAAACAAAAGTGCAAAACTTTGGTCCAGATGACAACATACAGAAAAGTACACTACACACACCAAAGAAGGCATGGTTCACCTTTTCAACAATCTTTCCTTGCGATCAAATGTTTCACTCAAACACATAGAGAGGAAATACGGGAAGGACGGAGACACCACAAAAAACACAACAGCAAGAACGATGCCCACAGATCACAAACACGACACACAGAAAAAGACACAGACAAACACACAAACAAGAGACTTTGACGGGTAGACGGGCACAAGAAGTGAGAAGGCAGTAGCACAAATCTACAGCATGCAGCACTGCTGAGCCAAGTGTCCTTCCCGGGGCTCCTCCAACTACCAGATCATTCAGATTCAAAACATTGACAGTAACGGGTACAGTATCATTAATCAGAGCAGATATTTTGGATGCAATTTTGTTCCAGAACAGTAGAGCAATACCAGATAATGTAAAGATGCACCTTGATCATTTAGTGGGCAGAACGTGAATAAAGGACTGTTACTCCCCTTCATGTGATGCATTTTCAGAGGGGGGAAATTTTAGTGAATCTGCGGAGAATTTGGATTGCGAGATACTTCTGGAATGTTAGACCATTACTGTCTGCCAGTCGAGAGAAGGGTCTGGGCAATCGCGTACCCAGATCCTCTCAATAGGAAAGGCAGACCGGCCAGATATCACCAAGAACTGATAAAGCCGGGATACCATGCCACAGTTTTTTGGCTGCATAGTAAATAACTTCCGGAAAGGATGGATGGACAGAGCCCTCTGCCAGCGGACCCGTTTACTTTGAGTGCTGATCTTAATTGAAGGGAAAAGAAAAAAGAGGAATGTGGTAGATTGAATACATTTCGTAACTCAGAAAAAGATAACAAGCCAACCTTACTAAAAATGTCTTTTAGGCAATGAACTCCCTCTGTTCCCACTGCGGAGCTGTTATCGGCCTCCCACCAATCAGGAGCACTGTATTGTTAAATAATGGAGAAAATGTGTGCCAGTTACAAGCTATATGGCAGTATGTTTTAGCCAAACTCCAAGTTTTGATAAGATGAGAGATAATGGGGCCAAAGTGTAGCTGGCATTGTTTGTTGGAGTTTTGGGCAAAAAGAACGTCTTGGAGTGACCAAGGCTCTGTCGTAGCATTTTCTAGGGTACGCCGGCAAACAGACATATTTGGGTTGAACCATGTAAGGAGGGGTCTTAACACAAAGCACCATGAATAATGTTTAAAGTTGGGAACTGAGAGGACACCATTCAAAGCCGTTTTCCTTTCCAGATAAATTTGGATACTGCTGATTGTAATTTATGCCAATAACCAGAAGGAGGGGAAAAAGGTAGCATAGAACTCACAAAATTAATCCTGGGTGAAAAATTCATTCACAGAGATACAGGCTTGAATAGACAGGGGGAGATCCATCCACTTTTCCATATCTTTTCAAATGTTTTTCAGAGCACCAGAATATTTATGCCTAACAATCTGGTTTAAGGGAAAACCTCAATGCCTAAATATCGAAACTGCTTAACAATGGGGATGTTAGTAGGGATAATTGAACTGCGAGCAGGATAATTTAAAGGATGCACTGTAGACTTTGATCAGTTAATTTTAAAGCCTGATAAGCTGCAACACGCCTCGATTAATGATAGAAGGTGAGGAAGAGATAGAGGGGTTTTCTAAAAACAAAACAAATATTGTTCACAAATAGTGAGAGAGGATGCTGTGTATTACAAATGCATATTGGTGAAACAATAATCGATTGGCGAATAGCTTGAGAAGGAGACAAATAGTGTAGGACTCAAGTGGCAGCTTTGGCGTGAAGATCTAGAAACTGGAAACAAAGAGGAGGAGGTTGTCCGGTTAAGACTTGGGATGAGGGGTTAGAATACAAATAAAAGTGTTACCAAAGCCCATCACCTCTAAGACTGACCCTAGAAATGACCAATCAAGCCTATCAAAGGCTTTTATTGCATCAAGAGAGAGAAGTGACATTGGGGTCTTACTGTCTTCCACTGCATCAACAATGTGGATAAGCCGTCTTAAAGATTTTTAAATCAGAGTTAAGCAGGCTCGGAGGTAGCTAGAGCACTCCGTAGGATCCTTATCCTTTTTCAAGAGTAAGGGAATTAAGGCTGTGTTAACATTCCATGAAAATTTGCCCTTCTCAAAAGAGAAGTTAATCACATCAATAAGGAATTGTTCCCAAAAAGTTGCATATTCTGTACAGCCAATCCTAGTTCCTTTAAAGTGATCAATTTGTCTAAGCTAGCTGATTCCTCTTCTGGTAATTGAGGCAAATCAAGCTGATTCAACCAGCTGTCACAGTGAGTTTTATGCAAAGTAACCTCTGATTCATACAAATTGGAATAACATGTATGAAAGTTTTTTTTGTATTTCAACAGGGTCAGTTCTGATATTACCATCGGGGGATTTTTTAGAGGGAATATCTGCAAATTGGTCACAGAACCTTATTCTAATGACAAGGAGATGTCATGAAAGTAATAGTGCTGTCTTGCTCAGTGAATTATAAATTCAGATTTCTGTTTCAGAATGTTGTTTATTTCCTCCTTGACTAATGATCATTCTAAAGCTATATCAGTAAAATTAGTTTGAAACAATGAGTCTAACTTGGTGAACTCAGCTTCAAGGTTTTGTAGTTGAAGTGACGTAGCTTTGCACGCATTACGGAAGAAAAGTATGGTATTGCTTCTGATAAAACCTTTTAATGCGTCCCACAATATTCTGGGGTCTCCTACAGAGCCAACATAAATGTCTACAAATATCTGGAATTCTGCTATAAACTGAGTGATGTAGGATTCATTTTTCAGTAAAGAAGTATTAAAGCACCAACTAGCAGCACGCTGAGACAGACAGTCTAGGGAGGCAACGCAGAGGACCCTTTTATGGTCCTACAATGACATTCGAAGTAACACTGCTTTATCAATTGAATGAAATATTAAGGGGATGCAAAAAGAAAATCTATTCTGGAAAAAGATTTATGTCTACCTGAGAAAAAGTAATAATCCTTACAAGTGGGATTCACTGCATTCCAAATATATATAAGACCCAAGCTGCTGGTCCACGACTTCAAAGCATTTGTGGCTTGCACCTGAACCCCAGTGACCTTTGCCTTCGACTGAGCAATATTTGAGTCCCACAGCATTGAAGTCCACACCAACAACAAAAGAACAGTCCGTTAACTCCAGCATCTGACTGGTAGCAAATGGGTCTCCTGTAATAACGCAATGTCAACATTTCTCTTTTTAAACCTTATGTTGTCTTCCCATCAACCAAGAAACATTATGCTCCCTTTTTCCGACATTTTTGTCACTTTTTCAATGTTGTTGGTGCTTTTTTTGATGTTAAGTTAATTTATATTTCTAATGTTGACGTTTTCAGCACTTATTTTAAAGGCCCTTTAGTTGTTATAAAAAAATCGACCCGAGGACAACATGAGGGTTAAGTATGGCTAGGGTGTTGGCTCACTTGTGAGGTGCATTCAGACTACCACAGTTCTAAACTAAAAAGGCAAGATCACTCATTTTAAAAAACTGCATTCTAAATGAAAGTAGATGTGGAAAAGCAACCTAGTACTTTCTTTCACTTTGTCAAATCCTTCAGCATCCTTAGCAAAGATGGAAAGGTATGTACTGGGAGCCTTCCTTAATTGTCAGTGTTGCCTGTTAAAGCTGGAAAAAATCCAGGCCCTTGACTCATGCTTGGCGCTGCTTGACCGTGAAGTTGCTGTAGTCCGGAGAAAAGCAAATCTTTCAACATTGGCGGAGATTTCAGCGCAGTCTGTAGGATTGCCTACCTGGTTGTGTAACATGCGATTAGTAGTGGTGTTCTTCTTTGGGCTTTCACTGTAAATTCGATGGGGTCTCATAATCTCTATCTGAACATCTGCCAATTTCTGGAGCCACTTAGGCAGGGAGCGACAGATAATGAATAGCGTTAGAGCCTTCTAGCCCCTCTTTTGGTCCAACAATGCAGATGTTGCATCTTTGGTTTCTGACCTCCATATCTGCTAGCTTCACCTCCAGCTCTTGAAAAGTCTGGCTATGGCTGTCAAGAGTGTCAAGACTTGCAGTTGGAGATGCATGGATAAGCTTTTTGACATCGTCGATCGCCATCTGTTGAATCCGAGACTGAATCTGAGAAAAACGTGGTTCGAGGTAGCCGTTCACTAATTCTTTACACACTGACAACAACATAGGTCCACACTAGAGGTGCACCTGTCAATTGTCTTCATTATCAATTATTTAGTTGGCAATGGATGTGCAAAAAAACCTACTGTAAACCAAACGTATGTGCATGTGTGCACGTGAAAACCCGATTTGTACTTACGTTGTGTGTGCATACCTGTTTATATGTTTAGATGTTAATGTGTATGTGTGTGTGATCATATGCAGATGTTGGGAAGTGAACTGCTGTGCTTCTATATGTGAGTCGTGGTAATATATTCATATTAGGACAGCCAACTGATTAAAATGTTTAATTAGCAATTCATCTTTTCTGGTTTTATCTGTTCTGAATGTACTTTAAAAGGTAAGTTTTTAATGCTCATGTGGTATTTGAGACTGGACGTCAAATGGTGGTAACTCAGTTCACATCAACAGTACATGCAAATAACTTTAGTCTTGTGGAGAGAGCCATCTGGAAGGGCTTTGAAACTCAACTTGCCATTCAAGAGACTATTTTCTTTATCCATTTCTGCTCACAATGCTGTGTTTAATTAATGAGCTCCAGACAGTATAAATTATATTCATAAGTAAGGGGGTCTGAAAAGTCGCTAAATCTACCAAGAAAGTCGCCAAGTTGGCAACACTAGCCGTATTTCCTAGAACATAACATTCCGAGAACCCTTTATTTTTGTTGTGTTCCGATTGGACCAATACTGCGATTTTAAGTTCCTCTGACTGCAGTTCCTCTAACTCTTTCAGCTCCTACTTCAGGGCAGAGTCTTTTTGCTTTTCCCTTTCCCGCGTAGGAACCTAGGTCAATGAGAGTCGGGTTTCCGGTACAGACAGACCAACAACAGGACAATTTTAACCATTTTTGCCATCTTATTCGTCACTAAATTTACGTCTGAGAACGTTTTAGGCAAGAAATGAACTGTATTGATTTTAAATATAGGCAGTATTGCAAAACTTGTTGACGAAGTGACAATTTGCTTAAAAGTTTTTGGAGTTGAGAAGTTCCGTAAAGTGGCCCTGGACACTTTCTCGTCTCAGTGTATTGTTTGTAATTGTTTGTCACTGTTTATTTTTTAAATATGTAAAAAAAAAAAATTTAAAAGAGAAGCTCCGTAAAGTGATGCAACAGCCAGCAGATGCCTGCCGCGGCCGGTAGCTTGTTGCTCGGCCAGTCATGCTCGGAGACCCCGCTGTAAGCTGGGGGTCTCTCAGACCGCTCTCATAAGTAAGAGGCTTGTATTTCACCGTTGATGGATCTTTTGGTTAAATATCACAAGTCCATAATAAGATCAACGGGAACCTCACACACACACACACGGCCACAGCGCAGCAGGCAGAGGCGAGGGAGACAGAGATACCTGTTTCTGTTTGGGAGACTTGTTTAAATTATGATATAGGCTATATACAGTTAAAGGCATTTGGTCAAGGTCACAGCCCCAGTCTCTGCCTGCGGGTGGCTGTGGCTCAGTGGTAGAGCGGTTGCCTGCCAATTGGAAGGTTGGTGGTTCAATCCCTGGCCCTGCAATCCCATGTCGAAGTGTCCTTGGGCAAGAAACTGAACCCTGAATTGCCCCAGATGCTGCGCCATCTGAGTGTAAGTGTGTGTGAGTGTTTATCTCATGAGCAGGTGGCACCTTGGCCACAATGTATGAATGTGTGTGTGAATGGTTCCTGTATGTTGTAAAAGTGCTTTGAGTAGTTGTTAAGACTAGAAAAGCACTTATAAATACAACACATTTCACCTCAAATTTGGGGACAGAGACTTCAGATATGGTATTAGGTGACCACTAATGTCTATATAAAATATACTACTGAATACTACTTCAGATATGTTATTAGGGGACACCTAAGGTCTGTATAAAATAGATATGGTATTATTAGTTTTAGGGGACCACTAAAAGCATCCAAAGAGCACCATGCCATGGGACCTTTAAATGCCATGAGAACCTATCCACTTGATTTGAATTTGTTTCAAATTAAGCATAGAATTTCATGCTATCTTGAGGTTTAAGACTCAATTTAAGTACAGAAACAGGAGCAAAATAGAGTGCTAGAATACAAGTTTTGAAATCTGTCACACATACAAACATACATGTGCATGCTGGTAGGTAGCTACAGAAAATGTCCATACTGGCGCTGGGTTGTTTGAAGAAACAAGGACCACTCTCCAGCATGAATAAAGTGGCACTGACATTTGATTTACATTTAATCTGAACAAAACATGCGTACCATGTAAATCTAATGTTCCCAGTTTAAGTCCAGACAGGGACCCCCCCCCCCCCCCCCCCCCCCCCCCCCCCCCCCCCCCCCCCCCCCCCCCCCCCCCCCCCCCCCCCCCCCCGCCCCCCCCCTATCTGGACTTGTTATTGGTTGCTCTCTGCTGTCAACTATCTGATAATGGCAAAATTGTGTACAGATGTAAAGACTCTGTAAAACGTGCACACATGATTTTCACAAAATCAGAAAAACAGAAACAAGTATTAATTATGGAGAGGTTTAAGAGAAAAGGGATACTCGTGTGTGCAAATGCTGTCGAAAATCTAAGCATGTAAGTATGAATACATTCTTTATGTACACTGATCTTTCCAGCAAATAAAAACTTTGCTTGTGTTTTTTTAATTAGTTATTTTAACCAGCAAGATTTGCTTAGTTACTCAAACATATGTAGACTGAATGTCTCCCTGTAACCTGCCGGGCTTCAATCCAAACACACACACACACACACACACATACACGGTCAGGTCTTAGCCTAAACTAAAAACCACAAAGTCATAGGCTTGCAGTATCAACATAAAATCACTCACACAGGGATCAGTGTAAAATGCACATGAGACCCCCACACACACACACACGCACAAACACACACACACATACACACACACACAGACACACACACACACACACACGCAGGCTAGTGTCCAGAGTTGTCAGGTTTGTGTTTTTGGTATGTGAGGAATGTGTGTTGGCCTGCATGTGGACACTCAGTGTTCTAGGTGGAGTTCTTATCAGTCCAACGTGTCATCACAGACAACATTAAGGAAAGTGCCATTAAAACACATATAGCCATTTGTGTGCACAAAGGCATCGACACATACACAGTCAGACGGGTGTAACCAAAACAAGAATCCAGACAAAGATGCAACACCACCCCATCTCTCTTGCAACAAACAGAAGGCAAGAGGAGCAGAGGAGAGGTTCCTCCAGCAGCTCTGTAGGAATGATGCTGGTACTGTAGGAGGGTTAACATGCAACAATATGATGTCCTGCTCACTGAGCTTTGATACATGGTCCAGACAAAGAGTGATGATCGTAAAGAGAGTATTTCTTATGTTAAAGAAAAGTGCCACATGACACCCAAAAGAACAAGTGCCAGATGAAAGCAGATTTAGGGCTGGACTTGTTTGTTTAGGTTCATAGGCTTGTTGATTTATTCTCTGATTATATGTTTCCTATAATTGGAAATCACAACACTTAGTCATTTTTAAACGCTGTTTTTAAGCAAAGTTATATGACTGCTTACGTGTATTGTAGCACCTTTTGTTAACTGAAAAAGAATGTAAATACAAATGCAAAGACTAAGGGACTGATCTATGATCACCGTGCCAGTATCATTACTAAAGCTCAGGTATCATATTCATTATTCATATTCAAATCATTAAGACTACAAGAAGTAGATGGACTGGACACCAACAAATACTGCATATACAGGACATACAATATGGTCTTAAAGAAAAAAGAAAGAACAAAATAAAAGGAAGACAGAAAGCTTAGTTTAAAACTGGCTAAAATCTTAAGTGAATCTCCAGCTTTGTGTCAAAAACATGAGTTCATATGGGTGGAGCACACTACGCAAGACACACACACACACACACACACCTATAAAAGACCTATAACATACTGAGAAAAAACATACATTTTTAATGTATAGACTAGAGAATATTCAGTGGCAACACTTTTTCAACAAAAGTGAATTAATTTATGATCGAAATGCTCCTTTTTAATAATATACATGTCTACTGTCGGTATCATCTGGTTTCACTGTTGTTCCACAGCAGCTCCCAGACTGCCACTAAAGGTCCAACAAACATTTTATCACAGTGTGTGTGAGAAAGAGAGAAAGAGAGAGCGAGAGAGAGAGAGAGAGAGAGAGAGAGCGTGCATCAGCGTCTGTTTTGGTATAGTGAGTCCAGCTGTTTCTCATCTTCTTTGATGGTTGATTTAGCATCTGGACGCACGAGCAAACACCCACAGATAAGCTGCATGCACAGCCTGTCCATATATGCACCGACATTTCGGACAGTATCAAGACAAAAATTATGCCTACAGGTGATACACACACTTAATGTGTGCGCGTGCGTTTCAGGAGGACACAGGCTTGTCAGGACCGTCATCGAGCTGCACGTTGCACCACCGATGGATCAAAACCCTTGGTTATAATTAGTGGGGAAAAAGGGGTATCCATCTGGACCAGTTTGCCCCCACTCACACACACACACACAGACACACACACACACATACACACACACAAACACACACACGCTGTCATCTCTAATACACACATAGCACGTGCCACAAGAGCCAGCGCGCTCGAGGGATTGGAACACCGCGACCAGACGCGTAAAAACACTTTTTACTAATATAATGTTATTTTATAGTTAAAAACTAAAACAGGACTCACCAGCTTTGCACGGGTCTTTGTAGTCAATGGTCTCCGCTCTTTCCTCTTCATAATTATCATAGTCTGGCTCCTCGTAGTCGAAACAGTTACAAATAGTCACTTTGCCCCAGAAAGTCAAGCCGGCGAGCACCAGCGTGATCCAGTGCATCTTAGCGGCCAGTGCCGAGGGCACTCGGTCCATCTGAAGACTGAAATAAACGAATAAAGGCCTCTCTGCTCGTCTCCTCTGCTGTTAGGAGATGTTCGATGCGCTCTCCAAAGAATGCATCGGCGGCAGGAATTTAACGGGTCATTGTGAAGATCGTTCTCCTCTCTGACAGTCTGCTTGTGGTTACTATAGGCTGCTGTTAGTTACTCTGCCCGGCTCTTCTCCATGTTAAAAGTACACTAAGGTATCTGTCTGTCCGTCCCGGGTACTGTCAGTCAGCAAAGTGTCCGCTGAGAATTTCCGCTGTCCTCCGATGTGGCTTTGCAGGTGAGGCTGCTGTGGGGGGGGAGGAAACAAAGAAAGAC
>NC_048408.1:10220292-10293537 GCF_013103735.1 Etheostoma cragini
TCTCTCTCACTCTCTCACTCTCTCTCTCTCTCTCTCACACACACACACACACACACACACACACAAAGTAGAAACAACACATACATTTAAATAACCCACTGTAATAAACTTCAGAAGCTCCTATCGCATCTCGACGCGGTGATGGCGGAGGAAGCGCGCACTGATCTTTATGGTTATCGGACGTCGCTCACACGGATCCGTAAAATACAATTAACTTACAGTAAAACCGGTAGCGATAAAAGTAACACGGCGGCTACAAATC
Source organism: Etheostoma cragini (assembly GCF_013103735.1). NCBI lineage: Eukaryota > Metazoa > Chordata > Actinopteri > Perciformes > Percidae > Etheostoma > Etheostoma cragini. Next base: position 10,220,555 of record NC_048408.1, read on the forward strand.
GCCCTGTGGGCTTTAATATCTATTACCACATAGACCCAGTGCATAATGGATGTTATCTGGTTATTTACAGGCAGGTGCCAAGTAGGTGACAACCAAACCATAAATGCCTAGAGGTTATAGGCTATAGGTCACCTGTCATGGCAAGTCTGTCCTTACTTCCTCTCGTCTCCCCATTTTATCATTGAAAGAGAAAAATGAAGAAGAAAAAAACTAATCTTAGATGAATTGCTATTAAAAACAATGAAGCTTTAATTGGGCGTTGTGCGAGGCGCGCCATCACCATCTATCTGGCGGTATAGATCGAGATAGGCTACTCCCATTCCTGTGCATGATGATGGTCGTAAAGAAACACAGCCTATGGCATTCAGAGGGTGATAATTGTGCAACAAAACACTAATTAGCTCGAGCAAAGTTCTACTGTGCCAAAGCCACAGATAGATAGATAGATAGATAGATAGATAGATAGATAGATTTACAGCTACATCAATCTGTCATTCTGATATAATTTCGTCTCTACTTTGTCATGAACACTAACCTTGCAAGCAGCTCAGTCAACAAATAAAATAAGTTCAAATGGGTTCACGATCCTACACTACATCCTCACTGGTACCCACAGGTAGGCCTACACTGAAATTACCTCTACGCTGTGTGTGTGTGTGTGTGTGTGTGCGTGTGTGTGTGTGTGTATGTGTGTGTGTGTGTGTGTGTGCGTGTGCTAAACTTGGCGTCTTTCCCCCTAAATTTTGCACGAACTGTCCAAGTTGTCAACAACCACCTCATAATCCCCCAAAGTGCAACCTCCACGCACACACACGGCAGACACGAACAGTAAAAATAAAGCAGCAGCAGTTGTTGACAGACTTGTGCAGCCTGTGAACACCTAGCCAAGGTAAATCCTCCTGAGACGAGTTCACCCTGCGTCTCCACAGCTTACCTGCTGCGTTTACCTGCCCGGGACGCGCTGGTTTGCTGCGGCGTCACGAAGCGACCCATCTTGCTTCAAATGCAGGAGCCAAATCTCAGGAGTCTCTGGGGGCCTCCGGTTTCACTCGGTACCGGCAGTTTCGAACGTGCCCGTCACCCCCCATTTATTACCGGGAGATTATCGGCGCGCTGTCTCTGCTTCTCCCGACTAATCCTGCCCTCGGGGAGAGGCAGCGGCGCGCTGACGTCACTCTGTCAATCCAGCCGCAAGCTGTCCACCTCACGCCCCGAAGCATGGATACAAATCCCCTGGAGGCTGCTTGTACGTACAACACACACACACACACACACACACACACACAAAGGGAGTTAGTGTAGGTCAACACATGATGTCTGTCCAAAAAATAAAAAAACAGCAAGGTTGACATTGTTTCTTCATACAATTATCTGGACAAGGGCGCCCGGATCGCTCAGTTGGTTGAGCGGGCGCTCGTATGCCGCGGAATCAACTCCGGCCTGAGGCCCTTTGCTGCATGTTATTCCCCCTCCCTTTCTACTTTCATTTCTTCAGCTATACTGTCAATAAATGTCTAAAATGCCCCAAAACAATAATATGAATGCAATGTTTTTAACAAGTCTACAACCATGTGTCTCTGGAAGGCTGTACATTGAAATAAAGCAGCATGTTAACACGGTTACAAAGACATTGTAGCAGATAGTGTTCACCATATTCACAAAATATATCAAAGGATTATTACATTATTTCAGCTCAACAAGTCCCATACTTAAGACTCATAATAAAACTCTGTTGGGTGGCCACTGGCCAGTTCCTTGCTTTATGCAGTTGGAGGTTGGGGTAATACTCAAGCTTTACAGCCAATGATAAGAACACAATTAGAAAATGTACAAAGAAGACTGGATTTGTAATTGGTATGACCCGTGGCCAGCTATACATGCCTGTTTCCTGAGGTATTGTTTGTGTTAAGGTTTAATTTCCCATTTTGGTCCAGTTTCAGGTGCATCACTTATAGTTGGCTGTCATTTATTAACTGATGGACTGTATTAAATACACAGTTTAATTAGTGCTGTTGCTCCAGTGAAACACTAATATCCATTTGAAAAAAATCTTTGTTTGTATGTTAGTGTTACTACTGTCTCCTTTGTTATTTGTCACAGTGCGGGGACAACCAAACTAGTTTACCTTCTGGAGTATTATAAAGTTAACATGGGCTACTGTGATGACAAACCTCTAAACCACTGTGTGTGTGTGTGTGTGTGTGTGTGTGCGCGTGCCCTGGATTTCCATCCTGAGCAATTGCTAATTAACACCAGAGAAGGCGGTGGTTGCCATCCACCCAATTTATTCAGCAAAATGCTTCCTTCTTAAATAGGATCCAGCTATTGAGATTAATGCTGTGTGCAGGTATTTGTGTCCTTATTTAAAGCATTTATTGATCAGTGAGTCTCTGAAACTCTGTGAAAGTACCTCGCCAGCATTCTGACCAGCACACTGACCAACACCCTTCCCTGACACACACACATACACACAGCAGAAGGAACCCTCAATTTGAGCAGCAGCCCCTAGAGACTTACCGAACTGCTGTGCTCTGCGGGTATTGGAACACTATTATTAGCTTTGTTTTCTTCAGGCACACTTTCCCATCAATTCTATATGCAGTAGCTCAACTCCAGAAGGTTTGCACAGTACTTGTTTAAATAAACTTGTTTAACTTTAAAGGTATATACTCAGCCCAAAATCGGTCTTGAATATCAAACGTTGTAATCTAAATGTAAAATATGTATACAGGTCTGTCAATGACTGAGATTGAGAAGCAGTGGTTATCTTAACTTCAGTCAGTTGGAATTCTCTTCTCTGCTGTCCATCCAAATACTTCCTATATTCTCAACGAAGCCCAAAAGGGAGGCAGGCAGAGCCTTGGAACATTAATAATAATGAAAACACACACACTTTTCCCAAAATATGGCTAAATACCAGAAATATAGACGTAAGTACAAGGCTTATTATCATTTTTAGTCTTCTGTTGGTGTTATGTTCTTGATGTTTGTTCTCAGTATTTGTCTTGTGAGGTTTTTATGCTGTGTGACGAGGCCAAAGACAATTCTACACTTTGGGGACAACAAAGTAACCAAACCAGCAACTTTGTCTACAAAGTATGGCATCTAAAACATTATACAACTGATAAAAGGTGGAGACTGAAGGGGTAAGGAAAAAAGAAAATATTATGTTTTCTCTCAGGCCTGCTGACTCTGATAGTGCCTTAAGTGTTTTATGAAACTCCCCCTGAGGGAGCAAAGAGGTGGCCAGAGACATCCATCACCTTTTGGCTAAGGCGCTACAGGAAGACAGCCTGCTGACACCACAGCAGAGTACAACACAGCATGATATGCTCAGATATTGTTAAGTAGCTCCGTTTCTTCATCACTTTTATCTTAAATGTGATGGTGCCAAATCAACAAATCAAAAGATGACAAAGTACTCACCTTGAAGCAAGTTGGGAAGTTTTAAGGGAATGTATATGAATTTTTACACCTCCACTAAACACATGGAGACAGTGAAACACTTTTATTATTTATATAAATGATGGCTGTTACATTCCTATGTTAGTGGAGAGAACACACACATATAGACAAACACACTCCTGGACTCTCATATGAGCTATGTGAAGTAGTCTCTCCTTATGTAAACAGAAAGAGCGGAGGGAAGACGAGGTACAGAGGAAATCCTCTGTTTAAATGCCAAGCTGTGCGTGCCATTCTTTCTCTCCTGTTCTTATTTCCTCTTTTCTGCACCTCTCGGGGCTCAGATTCTCCACCTTTGTCTCTCCTTCGCTGCCTATTATGCGTTTTGTGCATGTGGGCGTGACTGAGTGGGTGTGCACATGCCAGCTTGTGGCTCACATTCTTGATCCTGGTCATGCGTTTGGAAAGATGACACGGATCGCTTTCATCTTCGTGCCACCAGAATTAAACAACAGCGGAGAAGAAGAATGAACGCAGGATGCATGTTGGACTAAATAAAAAATGTCTGCAGCTGTTAGGAGGAAAAGATGGAAAACAGAAATGAATACTGGAAAGGAGACAGAGATGATGAAATTAACATTTTCCCAGTGTCAGTTACATAGTTGCATATCCTGTTGATAAACGTCTGATGATAAAATGATGTAGGCCAGACCTTTGCTTTTTTACACCCTTATGTTCCACATATTCCCCTAAAATATCGCCTTATCTTCAAAGTTAGAATTTTTTAATGACAAATAGGCTATCTGCTGTCTTTCAGAAATCTAGATGAGAAGATTGATACCACTCTCATGTGTGTGAAGATAGGAGCTGCTGGTGGGAAGTGATTAACCTAGCTTAGCATAAAGACGTGGGAAACGGCAAGCCAGGCCAAATCCAAAGTTCAAAACTACTTAACAGATACCTCTACCGGTCGCCAGATATATTTGGTACAGGTAAAGGTATGGGTCTCAGTACCAGTCTCCAGGAAGATGTGCACCATCAGCCCTAAATTCCATCAGGCCCGTCTGCGCTGCATTATGTCAACAATAGCCACCACCCAAAACAATGCTTGTTATTCCACTAGTTGTGACACAGCGCGTCCCTGAGCGAGCGAGAAGCGGCTCTCAGCTCCGATAAAAATATGTGGCAGGTCTATTTTTGACGTGAAACGTGAGGCTTTCAACAGGGAGTGGAAGGGCTTGGGCTTGAGCTCGAGTCAGGCAGGCAAAATGCTCCGCTTTGGATGCTCCCAGTGGGGTATGACGCATGGTGGACGATGGAACCAAAACCGCATCGTGGCAGATCCACTCCTGGTGAAATTTCAGGGTCACACTATTTCCCCCTGCTTTTAGCCTTTATGCTAAGGTAACCACTCAGGAAAAAATAATTCTAAAGTATTCCTTTAACAACATCACGTGTATCTGATTCTTTAAGTGCTTTATTAAAAATAAGCAAAAGTATATGACATGTACATTGTGTGAAGTACTCAAATCCAAGACGGTAAATTGAATAGTGACAGAGACAAAGAAGAATACTGAGCGAGCAATAACAGAATAAACCTCCTGTTCAAGTCGCTGCTCTGAAAGCCTAAGATGCTGTATGTGTATGTGTGTGTGTGTGTGTGTGTGTGTGTGTGTGTGTGAGAGTAAATGTAAACAGTAGTCCCTTGCTGACATAGCACTTCTTCAGGAACTTGGGATTGTGTGTGTGTGTATGTGTTTGTGGATATGTGTGTCCCGGCCTCTGCTCCCTACAGATATGCTTCCTTTCAGAAAGACTGTAGAAATAAGCAGCAAAGACCTTAATGTGTGTGTGTTTGTGTGTGTGTGTGTGTGTGTGTGTGTGTGTGTGTGTGTGTGTGTGAGAGACAATTTCTGTAGAAGCAACTTTGGCACACTGTAAAAAGTGATGTTTTTTTTCCAGCTTGTATAAACATTGTTGTTTGACTGAATCAGCTTCAAAGCTTTTTTTTATGAAGCACTTCTTAGAGCACTCAAACTCACTCTGTCACGTTTAGCAGATTCCTCACAGCTGTCAGTCTGCACCACCTATAGAAAAAGGGCATAATCAGCAGCGGCTCAGACCCTTACAGTGCAATCATATATACAGATAAGATTTACGAGCAAGGTTTACAAAACACTATCAGTAAAAGGAGTTAATTCCCTGAGTCTGTTTCCATGCATTGTTTTTCCTATTCAAGCAACTAGTAGCTGTAAGTTATAGTAACATAGGGCTGTGCAGTACTGCCTAAACACAGTAAACAAATTTATTTATTGTGACTGTCACAATTCTCACTCTCTGATTAATTCAGTGTACTGAAAATAGAACATTATTTATTGTGACTGAGTTATATTTATTCAACACATTCAGTAATTAACAACACTTTAATAATTTGTTTGCTAAAAGAAAAAAAAAAAAAAAAAAAATAGGTAAATCAAACTTTTGAGCCATTTTTTTTAACCATATCTGAAGCCTCTTTCCCAAAATTCAGCCTTGGTTCAGAATTACAGCCACTAGAACCAGTCTCACAATGAGCTTTCCTTAGTATGGGCCATTTATGAGTCTATCGCCATTTCTAGCCATGGGACCTTTAAGTAATCAGGGGTATTTAGAGTCAGTTATCCGCTAGTTTCATCTGTTAAAATCACAGTCATCTTCTCTAATCCCAAGAACACTAGTTCTGAGGCAATATTTCTCTCTCTCAGGAAAATAGTGACTAAGCGCATTTACCCAAAAGGTGAAATGTTGATATGTTCTGTTGTGTGTTCTTAGCGGTCCTTGGTGTTCTCATCACTGTCATTCTGTGACTTCATTTTGTACAATATTTCTTAAATATCAAATAAAAGATGACATGTACTTTTTGAAGAAGTAAATGGGATTTTCCAGTTAGATTAGGGTTCTGTAAAGATTGGCCTATAGGCATTTTTTGGGAGTCAGGGGGCTCTGAGGGGTAAAACCTCTCTTTAATGAAGAACATTCACAGAGTCCAAAATCACCACAACTAACAACAGCCACATCCTATGATGTGCTGGAATCCACATAATGATCCGTGACCAGGCAGTGAATCCTCCCGGAGGGACTGCAGAGACAAAGTTGGCTCTTCGAGTAGAACTCCTCTCAGTGATTGTCAGGTCATCAGCACACTACTGTCATCTACAGGATTAAAAGAGTAATAACAAAGAAAGATGGTGTGCTGTCACACTGGACACCTGGCCAGTGTAAAATGACATGATGAATCATGACATGACATGATGAATTTGTTATGCAGCAAAAACTATTTTTGATACATTAAAAACTAATTACAAATGATGTATAAGCTACTTTCCAACAGTCTCAAATCATGTGTGTGTGCAACAATGCTGCACACTTTTGGGTGAGAAAAACCAAAGTGAAATATCATCTCATAAAATGCACTTTTAAAAAAGACAACAAGAGTTTTCAACAAGAATAAAATGCAGTGGGGTTTTTTTTGTTTACAGGAGGGGTAGGAATACATATTATATATAGATATGCAGATTTTCTCAAATATTTGTGTTTTCTCTATAAAATGTCAGATAATATGTTAACCTGACTTAAATGATTAACCGATCATATAATTTGACTAATCAACTAATCTTTTCAGCTGTAATGCCAAAATGTGTATTTTTTCTTTTTTTCTTTTACTAACTAAAGTTAGGCCTACATGAAGCCGGCTTGTTTGTGTCATCTATTGATGTCTGACATCTCATTTGACTGTTGTTGACTGTCTGATCAGATTAAAATTCTGTGTGTGTGTGTGTGTGTGTGTCAGTGTGTTTGGCTGCTCTTTCCTAAAGCCAGAGCTGCTTGATCAATGGTATTGATGAGAAGATGCTAATAGCAGATGCTAATAGGGCCAGTATGACTAATAGACCGAGGGGGCCATTGATCTGCAGAGTTAGCATCTCATGCTAAAACAGCTGATTCAACTGCAGAGTTGAACTAAAAGTGCCACCGTTGCTGTGTGTGTGTGTGTGTGTGTGTGTGTGTGTGTGTGTGTGTGTGTTTGTGTGTGTAGGAGAACACAGTAAGAAATCCAGTATATAACTGTACACCTGGGTTCTTAGCTAAAGTCAAACTTGTATTCACATATAAACTCATAGTAACTCAGCTTTGACCATTGTGCAGCTTTGTTCATTAGAACTACAGGCTTAACATTAGCCCCTAACCAACCCTGATCTAGTTTTATATTCAATCCTTACATGAAAACCACTGTGGCCTTCAAACACCTCTTGGAGGTCTGTAATACATTTTGTTCGGAAATATTCTCAAATAATCATTTAACCTCATTGTAGTGTACTTAAGTCTAGATTCAGTTTCATTTAAGACTGTCATATTTAGTTGTTTATTGAAGTAGTACTTGCACAGTATAGAGACATATTGTACTGTGCAAAGCCATTGTAGAGAATCCATCACTGTAAAAGAAGACTGAAGAACCCTTTGCCAGATGTCATCTGAGAGATACACTCAGAGACAGTGTGTCATTTGTCATTTATTAAGACTAGGATTATTTACTTTGAGTCTTGAAGAACTGATACAGTCTTTCAAAAATTAACCTAACATTGCCCTCACACAATGCTCATGTTTTCTGACTTTAAACCTGAATTACTAATTGCATTAATACATCAAACCTGAACATCGAATCATATGAATTTTGGCCAGGATACCATACAATATATTCCAGCAAATATGTTATATTAAATTGACATGATACAGGCAGTATAACAAAATAAAATTGTGACAACATTAATATTTCAGACAAAATAGTGATGAATTTTATTTTACAGCAAATACAATATGTAGCATTAAATGCTCGAGGGCTCTAAACACAAATTAGCCAAACTATTTACAGTAACAAGTGTGCAGGAGGCTGGGTTACGACTCAATATAGTCTTGACTCCACTCCTGAAAATGTGGTTTTAACGTATAAATCACCAGACAATGCTTGAATTGTAATTGTTGTGTAATTTGTGATACCTACCTGTACTATTTCAATAATTAAATGAATTTCCATTGTCAGTAAAATAAAGTCAGACACCTTCCTGTCATCTGCCGTCAAGCACCAAACACCATTAATATTAGGAACTAGCTAGCTAACCGGTGAAGGTTGTAGCATCTGAAAGAGCTAGCACGTTAACGTTAACGTAACAATGAATTAGTTATCAGGAGTTGGTGAAGACCAAACCTGAGCTGAAAGAATGAGATAAAATTGGACTTACATTTGTCAGGTGGACTAAAACTCAACTTTAAGGGGGCAATAATGTTGTTCTTCATCTGTTGGGTGTGCGGGCGACTGTTAGCCGTGTTAGCCATAACAACTTTATCCAACCGGTGTTTCAGTGAATGGTGACAGCTGTGTAGGCCTACCTGTGTAGCCTAGTAGTTATTTGGCCCCCTAGCGTCCACAAATAGAACGGAGGCCTACAGACTCTCCATCTGGAGAGCAATCAAGGCTTATCTCATTTTATCATAGTTAGAGACATTTTGTAAGGAAATGTAATGTCTTGAAATGTAAAAATGTTTACCTATCCGTTTCAAATCATAAGAATTAATTTGATAATCACTATTAACAGCAAGTGACTTCAAATTCCTTTGGTTGATTAAATATTATTTTATTCCCACCCAAGACGGCAATCGACCTAAAGGAAAGATCCTAAATATTTTGTTGTACTGTACTTCATACTGTATTACTGTTACTGTAGGGGGCACCAACTAAACACATTTCAATTATATGTTTCCTTGCAAGCAATACATGTTCATGTTCAAATTCAGATAAATGTAACATTTACAAATGTTAAGTCCCTGTATAAGGGCTAGTGAGGAAAGTGCTGAGAGACAAACAGGATCTAACCATCAACTTGTGTTAAACTGCTCATTGAGACGTCCATTACATCACTTAATGCATGTAGGACAATCCCAGTTTCTGTCCGGAAATACTTTCACGAGAATGAGCTAAAACAAAGGCGACAAGACGGCAGTTTGACAACATAAAGAGGGGAGTTTTATTAATCAGTTAATTCTTTACATTTGTAACGGTTTTTATAGATATACATTCAATATATTCTTTCTGCGGTCTCGAACCAAATGAACTGCATCCATACATCATCTAGACAAGATTAGTGTTAGTTTATTTTTTGAAAAACAACTTGTACATGTACCACAGTTCCTCATGTACCACAGTATTTTACGTGTAGTAAACATACAAAGGAATGGCTTTAGACAGACTGAGGTGGACAGATTTATAGGTGGCCTTGTTTTTTTTGATGTTATGTAGTAACAAAAAAAACACACTTCTTGCTATACCTACAGTTCATAAATACAGTATATTGGCTACTATAACCGTTCATCTTGTGCTAATTTCAAAGCTGTGCTGCTGTCAGTTTAAAAAAAAAATCTCAACATCAATTACATACAGAGAAATGGGCTTGTCTGTATAGACGGTTTGCAATATGTTTGCAGTGATTTTACAGTGTTAATGTCCCATATTTTAAAACCATAGCATTGTATTTTTTATATTACAGAGAAAGAAACAGTGGTGTGTGTGTGTGTGTGTGTGTGTTTGTGTGTGTGTGTGTGTGTGTGTGTTGAATTAAAGTTAAATTACTTGGAATTGAAAGGGTGTTTTTTGTGTTGCATTTGTGTATTTTTACTTGAGAAACAGAGACAAATTAAAAACAGGAAAATAAATATGAATTACTTTGGACAGAGCCATGTGGCAATGATGTAAAAAGCTCTTTTACATACATAATTACTTAGTCACTCATTGGTTATATAGATGGGTGCCATGGTTACCAAATCACGTGTACGATAAAGAACACAATACCACAGAAATCAACACCGATCTCGCTGCCCTCAAACTACCTATAAATTCCTCCTGTGTCCGTCAGTACAAGTTTCTGTCTGTATGATACCCTACAGAAGTATGAGGCAAACCATTACATTGATAAACAGTAATAATCAATTAAAACAATGATAGAAAGAGAACAAAACAAATAAAGAGACAATATATTCTTTTTTTAGAGTGGACGGGCACACAGAATGTTGAATATATTACATCGATGTGCAGACGGTCCGATTATCAGCAAGACAAACGCTTTAGAAGTTCAGTGTCTCCGACATCATCTTCCACCAGTCCATCAGCTCCTCCCGCTCTTCCTCCTTTCTCTCCATCAGAGACTCCAGCTCAAAGTCCACCTGAGACGGAGAGAGAGCGACATGGAGACAGAGAAGATGTGAAGAAGTTTAAGATGCAGTAGTAGCAGTAGTTTTGAACTTTTCTTTTTTACAGAGCTTAATTTCTAGACATCCCACCAAAGACAGACTTTTTTATTTTTTAGATACTAAACTAAGCCTCGTTTTGGAGGGCTTGACTAATAAGGCTGTTCTTATTCTATAGTTAATAATTATTACCAAATCCCATGAAAAAAACAAAACCACCAGTGTGTTAGTCTGACTCTCGATAATCAATACATGAGTGTCTCTCAGCACCAAACCTTTCATTCATTTCTAAGACATAACTCTTTAATACGGGTACAAATAAGTACAGTAACACACATTTGTTGTTTAGGTGGGTATTTCCAATAAAATACACAAAACTGTACCGAGTGCATATATGTGGCTCACTGATGTGGTTTTAATAGTTTTGAACAACAATGCTTTCTAAGAATTAGCTACATAACTTTTTAGCTACACAGGCATTACTTATTAGCAGGAAACATTCATTATGAGTTTGATCTTTTTGTGGGATTTGTTGACAATATATGGTTATAAAATGAAGTGTTGTTAAATAGGAATTGCTTTGTTTTAAATAGTCACAAGCCAAAAAAAGTTGAGAACCTTGAAAGGATCAAATTTTATTCTGTTCGTCTTGGGTGCTTTTCAGTAGATAAACCCTCTCTGGATATAAACTGTTTGTAATGAACAAGGTGTAAATGAGGCATCAGATCCCAACCAGACACTTACTTCCAGGTTTTCAAAGGTTTTTATTTGCCATTTGTGCAGTTGTAAAAATTATTTTGACAGTGCAAGCATCACTCAAATACACAGTATCTTTTAAGCTGGAGGTGCCTGAATATAGTTATCAAGTTAAAGTTTTCCAAATATTCCTTAATTCCTTAAATATTCCTTATTATTATACTGTTTTCTTACTCTTTTGGAATACTTACAGTAAATCTGCAGTTTGCCTGAGACTGAACCAAAAATGCTATTTGTACAAGATGTAAACTACCATTTTAGAAACATGACGTGAGCACACAGTAAATGAGAGGCATGTTGGGTTGATTTGTCGGTGAGTCTTACCCTGGTTGCAGGGCTGTAGGAAACAGCCACCTTCTTGATCACAGTCAGGTATCCTGGGGCAGAGGCTGCTACTTTGTAGTTTCCTGGAGCCAGGAGACGCCAATAGTCTCCATCTTTGGCTGTAAAATACACATTTTGTCATTAGTACATGTAAATAAGAAACAAACGGAACATCCAACAGATCCTTGCAACAAAAAGTGTTTTGATTTACTTCCACTGTACTATGACGAGCAGATGTAAATAAAAATCAACTGCTGAAAAAGTGGTACAGTGCCAGCCTTGTCCACCAGATGGCGTTATAAGATCTTAACATTACATTTTTCACAGTCTGGCTCAATTGATGTACATTGCTGGGATAAAGCCTGACATCCGATTATCTCTCAAGTGCCAGATGTTCTTCCCTCTCGCTATCTCTGTCAGGATTTAGCTCGGTCCAGGAGAGGTGCGGTTGGTTCAAAGAAATACAAAAAGCAAGAGTGTTTTCTTCCCCTTTCCCAGAATAGATAGGTGGTCTAGCCACATCACACTGCAGCGCTGTGAAGATAGGTTCGGTATGCAAGACTACATTTCTCACATCCCATCACAGCTCATGTCAACGGGGTCTGGTTGTCAGGATTGTGTGAATTGGCACTCGATGCTGATACCTGTGGTGATGTCATGGTCGATGCCCTCCACAGAAATGCTGGCATTAGAGATGGGGTTTCCCTGAAGGTCACGGACAAAGCCCTTTACACCCCGGTGAACCTACAAACACACACACACACACACACACACACACACACACACACACACAAAGGCATAATCAAGGCTTGGTTCAAGGAAAGAGAAAAAACAAAAGAGAAACAAACAAATTACAAAAAATATTTAGATCCTTTACCCAACTGTGAAAAATATGGATCCTGGGAATAGAGAGAGAACTACAGCAACTTTCACCGGTGTTGAATCAGAAGATGTATCTTGAGTTTTTTTGTAATAATCCCACTCACAAGTTGTTTTATTTTAGCCCTACAGTATATCTTAACTTTCACTTTTTTTCTTAGATTCAGATTTTGCTTTCTTAGTAATTATTTAAAGTAATGAGCATTGTTGTTCATTGCCAATGACTTCTTATGTTATTGTTAACATACAAGACTAAGAAATAACCTTGAGCCTTTTTTTTTGAGCATCTTTATTTAGATTTTGAGTCATTGCTGTTTCAAATGGTAATTTGGCATTACCTCAAAGAATTATTAAAGCAAGATTCAAAACTACATTCCATTTACCAGCCAAACTAGACACGTTTAAGACATATTTATAGTCCTGGTGGTACTGCCAACCTGCTCAATGTAGTTGACCAGTGAGTTGCGGTTCTGCTCCCAATAGGACTTGAGTGTGTCCTCATTGGGGAACTTGTCACAGCTGAGCTCCAGAGTGATCTCAAAACAATTGCTGCTGAGGTAGTTGAAATCTTGCATTCCTATAATGGGTCAGTTAATAAAAAAAGGAGGAGAAAGAGAGCGATGCTGGTATTAATGAGAGAAAGTGGCATGAAGTAGAGCTGTTGCCTAGGACAGTAGTGAAGACACACAATTCAGACATTTGTAATTGAAACAGCCCCGTACATCTGGTTTTGTGATTTTCAGTCAGCTAACAGGGTTATAATGAGCTAGATTTTGTTAAAAAAGTACTTTAGACACATGATATTTTTTCAGTAACATTTTAAATAGAGCATGGCCAGTCCAACACACCAACAACTGATTTGACCTTACACACATAGATATATCTGCATTGTTGCTGATGCTGGATGATGAGTAACATTTTCCAGAACAGAAATGCCAAAGAAATGTTTGGGGTATTTGGAAAGTGTTGCCATTGCTTAACTTGTACGCTAGAGAGCACTGGCATACTTATTTTTTGACTGTAAAACGTCCCCATAAATGCATATCGTCTTTTGTATGAGAGGATCCTTATCAAAGATGTTCATGTGTTCATGTTGATTTGTAGATAGGGTACAGTAGAGAGTTAAAAGGAAATCCAGCAAGAAAAAGGAACGGGGGTGACATACAAAAAGGGTCCCTAGATTGATTCAAAAAGAGGACGCCGCGATTGCATTGTCAGGGCAACCAGAGCAACCTATGCTGTCCCGTTATATGTACAGTTACTCTCAAATTAATAATCAATCATTTCAATTTTAATATCGGCCTCAACCAAATCTAGCCCAGTTTTAGTCTGTGATCCCTAGGCGTTACCTATAAATCACCACATTACACACACACGTTTGGTGTGTGTAACGCGTCTTACCTCCTGGCACGCTGTACCAGGCCCCTCCGTTAGTGATGCCATCTTTGAAGCTGGAGTCATCATCGTTCTTACGGCAGGGAGCTCGGTTAGGGTCGGACATGACCGGGTTGTACATGGAGTAGGCCCTCGCCAGAGACTTGAACATCACATCATCTGGACTGGAACTGTACTCATGGGTAGAGCCTTAGAAGAGGAACGAGAGGGAAGGGAACAAAGTGCACAATGTTTAGATAACGCCTGTGATAAAGTATTAGTTCATTAAACACTTAAGCACATTAAATGTGTGACTGCGCAAACCCATTTTGTTAACTTGGAGTAATAAGGCCCAGGAAGCTTAGGAAGGAAAGAATTTCCATCTGATTTAAATTACAGTTAAAACATTCTGCAGTAAAAACTAATGAAATGTTTTTTTGTTTCATTCATAGGTCAACTATTTGTCTCATTAAATCATTGGAAACGTGTTATAAACAATTTAACAACCCAAACAGAAAAACAAGGGATGTGTTTGAGATTGTGCGTCCACATGTGTTGTATCTACCAGTGCGGGTCTCATCATATGGGTAGTTGGCCACCACATCTCCTCCATGCAGGTTAGCTGAGAGGACGAAGGGGATATCCATGATCCAGTGGATCACTGCCTTGGTCTCTGGGGCCAGCTGCAAAGGCAAAATTACTAATACTTTAAAATACACACTGCACCTGCAAACAAGTCAAAGAGGCAATTCTGGATCTAAACTATCAGCACATCCTACTTACACACAATAGATGTCTTATAAAGCATTAAAAGATTAGTATGGTCATATTTTCTTATTGATCCTACATCATCTGTGCCATAATGGTATCTTGTTAACAAAAACACATCACTCTGTTGCACTGGTTGGCCGGTTCCTAAAATGTACTTGAGTTCTGAAGTCCTGCAATCATTTTTGCAGGTATGTTTTCTGGCCACTTGGGGGCAGCAGAAACAACACAACACTGAAATATCACTTATTATCTCTTTTAGCCTATGCTTTTAGCTCAGTTTTTGGTCTCCACAAAATCCTGATCGACATATCTGGCTTTTATAGCTGCTAAATGCTCCACTAGTTGTTAACTGTTTCTGTCTGCTGTTTGGTACTAAGCAGATAGTGTACTGTTTGAGGGGGGGGGAGGGTTTGTAGCTTTTTCACTAAGGATGCCATGAGAACGGTGAGAGTGAACCAAAACAGTTATGTTATAAGCCCGACAGCTGCGGATTTAAGTGATAATTCTCTGTCTGTTGATCACTACAAGTGACTTTGTCCTTTAATCACATTTACTGTCTGCAGATGTGTGTCTGTTTGCGTACCTTGGTGTTTTCATCCACAGCCTTCTTCATGTTCTGCAGCAGGTGGTTATTGGCTCCACCCTCCCGCTCGTTGATGTAGATGATTCGGTCCAGATCAGGGAAGTTACGGTTCAGATCCACCCCCTGTGCGTTACTGCGACCGACAAACCAGTCTTTAATCTCTCCGGGCTGAGCAGGAAACAGGGAATGATGTTGAAACACACATAGCAGTCAAGGTAAGTGAGACAGTGTCTTTATGTACACAGTGTGTTTTTGTCTTTCCGTGTCATCACCTGTGAAGCAGCCTTCTCAAAGCCGTCTGGGTTCATGGAGGGCATGAAGTGGATCCGGGTGTTGTGGACGAGGTCGATGATGGTCTCGTTGCCTTGCTGGTACTGGTTGCACAGGTACTGAGCCAGGTAGATGAGCAGCTCTCGGCCCACAGCTTCATTGCCATGCATGTTGGCGATGTACTTAAACTCAGGCTCACCTGCAGGGAGGACAAAGACACTTGCTCTATTAGTGGGACACAGAAAGAGCTTTAATTCTACATTCTAAAAGGATCTTTACAGCTCAGAGTGAAAGGCTGAACTAAATTGGAATGAGACAGACAGGACCATTTTATAAAGAACAAGGATTTTCACACGGTTGACAATTTATGCACCTTTTTACGAGCTGCAATCAATTCATACTTCACTTTACAAAACACAACTGTGACACGTAATCACAATTGGAAACATCACGAAAACATCACAGGTGATCCTAGACACACACACACACACACACACAGGATCCTTATATTTGTCACACTCCAGCTGTGACGAACACACTGACTCAGCTGAAAGGTTAAACAGATTTAAACACTCCATTTGGACAATGAGGACCAATAGACAGTGAATCACTTATTGAGTGACACTGTCACAGAGAGTTGGGTTTCCTGAATCGAGTTGGAGTGACAGGTCTGGGGTCTGATTCCACTACATCACAAAGAGTTTGACTCTAGGACATGATGTTACAAAATTTGGGATTTTTGCTACGTTTAAACCTCCAGCTGCGTGCAGCTTGCAATCAATGAGTCGAAATGAAATAAAAAACAGGAAAAAGCAGCAAATACTTACATTTGATACACTGGAGTCACCGATTATTTGTCATTTTATTCTCGGTAAATTACTCAACAAATATCAAAATTGTTCTTGATTAACCAACTTATCATTTCAATCTTACACCACTTCTGCTGATGCTTTCTGAATCTGATGGCTTAAAAATATTACAGACCCTTTACCTTCCTTGCTTTTGTTTATCAAAGTAGACATTGGTTTTATATTTGAGAGCTATTTATTACTTAAAGCATGCTCAGTAAAACTGTGTTTTAATGACCAGGGTGCTAACTATTTGTTTGATAAACTAAAAGAAATAAAAAATTAGCCGTTAATTCTCTTTATGCATGCAAATACAAACACATTTACATTAGCATGAGGGGATTTCTACCAAGGGGCTAAGGTCCTATAACAAAAGTATGACAAAGTATGAGCTACAGTTTACAGTGTGCACTCTTTTGATTAACTACAAACCAGAGAATTGTGGCTTTTTGTGGCATAAAGATAACTTCTCCAATGCGCTGAAGAATGAAGAAAATGTCTTTTGTTCAGATCGGTTACAAGTTATGAAATGTTACCCAAGAGCAGCAGATGGTGAGGGGGTGTGTGTGTCTGTTTGTGTTTTGAAGCCAAATTGCAGCAGGGGTCCAGTTTGAGAGGCTTTTTGTGTGTGTTTACATTGTTTTTACCTCTACTCTGATTTAACAATGTTCTTTTTTCACCTATTTAAACTTTTCCAATCACTAAATTAAATTGTGTTGCCTGGTTATATAAAAAAAATGCTTTTAAGATGCAAGTGCAAATGTGTGTCAATATTTTCACATTTGCATGTTTTTGAACAATTTAAGTGTTTTTCTTTGAGTGTTTGATGTATCCCAGTGGCTACACACACACACACACACACACACACACACACACACACACACACACACACACACACACACACACACCACCCAGTACATGCGCACACACACACACAGCCCAGCACACATCTGGTAGTCAAGTTATTTTTAAACACTTGAATCTGCTTGCTCTAATGATTTCAAGACTACAATTAACTCTTTCTGTTCTGACGTTGGTGTATGGTTTTTACAGGCGTCACAGGCCTTACAGAGCTGGCAAACACACACACACACACATCCACACACACACACACATACACACAGACACTTTGAAGTTGGACTCTGCCAAAATGAATTACCATGATTCAAGCTATTACACACATGCTCAGTATCTGGAGACCTTTCCTTTCTCCAACACATCCATACGTCCTTTTGTATTAGTATCATTGATTGTCATTTTTTGCCAACTCACGATTATTTAACAGCTCTGTTTACTCTATTTACATACATAGGTTCACATTTTTGACCACAGGGTTTTTGCACAAAGGCAACCATAATGTGTTACTGTGTAGGAGGAACAAATCAAATTGTCATTTTCCTTGTGGAGCAGAATATTCATTAATTCCTCTTCTGTGTCAAGCTGGCTGTACCTCACTGAGCTTTTATTCTCTTGTGCGCAAACATATCCTCACACGCAAAAAGGAAAATAAATAGTGCACAGGATCTCTGTTACATGAGAAACTCCATTCGACAAGTTGTAACCACATATATCGGCACATGTAGTTTTTGGACAGTTCACTTCTGATGTAACAACAACTTCCCCATTAGTGTTTTAGAAACAAAGTTCACAGGTGAACTCATTACATGTAAAACATTTCATATGTGGTTAATGCACACTAGTGGTGGCGTAAAACAAAAAAGATGGACAGTGTGCACACATTCAACCCAAATTGGGTAGAGGCAAAGAAAAACTGCAACGTACAAAGGCAAAGGAGGGGTAGTCCGCAAACTAATTATTGCAAGCTTCCGAAGATTCAAGGATGCAGAATTTGGACTTTTAAGGATCTTCTTTGGGCAAATATTTGATGGGGTTACTTGTTTTGACCACAACATGTTTTTTAGAATTATTAAGAATATAAGAGTTTACACAGTGACTCAGAGCTCAGTCTTAAAAAGTCTTGTTTTGTCCAAGGTCCCAGTCCAAAACCCATATTATGTGTTCAGTTTGCAATGATATGAAACAGAGAAAAATAGCAATTTTTCACCTTTCAGAAACTGGAGAATGATTTTTGTTTGATAAATTAGTTTACAGTAATGCTTTTTCAGTTATCAAAACAGTGCATTGTTTGTCACTCAACTGATTAATTGTGTCCGCTTTAGTAACCTGTGTTTTTGTACAAATGTGGGTAAACTTAAAGAAGAACTTGAAGGTGGAGGGTTTTATTTTTTCAAATTTGCGAGCTTGCGTTATTTAGTTTGTAGGCAACCGCTCCTTTTCCTTTGTTTTTTTGCATTTCACATGTGAAAACATATGAGAGAGCGGTGGAGATCTACACAATGTGTGTGAAAGTCTGATGGGGCACAGCTCCTCGCGTAAACTTTCCACTCTCCGCAGGTCGATGTATAACATCTGAGGCTGACAAAACACATCGCATCATCTTTCGCTTTGTCAGGATTCATCAAACGTGCCTGGCAGGTGATCAATAAGGTCTCCTAGGTGACCACGTAATAATGACTGCTGCTGCAACGTCATTAGGGAAGCACCACATTAACCTGCTCTCAGTCGTCGTGGCAACCCTGACAGGGCAGGTGCTTAGGGAGACAAATCAACTCAAAGGTTGAGTAAACACTCTCACTCTGCGTCTGTCTGCCTGTCTTGTGCTCGTGTACACACACACTCATACAGACAAGCAGTTTGTTAACTCTAAATGACTTCCAGCTCTGACATCAGATATTACACAGACATAGAGCACCACGCAGTTAAAATAAAAAACTGAAACATAACAAGAAGTTAAATAATAAACCTTCTCCTAGCTGTTCCACCTGCTTCTGTAACTCAACAAGTGATTTTTTATAGTTTATTTTCAACAAATTCTGTGTTAGAAGTTGTGTTGCATATTTCCTAAGTCTGCAAATAATAATTTTTTATATATATATTGATTAATCTACAAATTATTTTCTTGATTAATTGTTTGGTGTGTAAAATAATTTAGAGTAAAGTCATAAAAAAATGTTTTAAATGCAAACGGTTATGCCTTATGCCAAAACGCAAAGAGATTCAGTTGGCAATTACTGGATTATCAAAAGAGTTACTCCTCCAACAAATGTATTAATCCACTAATTGTTCCAGCTAATTTGAGGTCCATATTTTACATTAACTGGTATAGGACAGTAGTACAATTCTACACTTCTTCATTTAAGCCAAGAGATGCAACAACTACCATTGTGTTAGCATCATCCAATAACCTATCCCATGAGCCCTAGCGACTGGTATCCCTTCAAAGCCTTGCAGGGGCTGTAGCTGCTGATTGCTAACAAAATAACTGAAGTTAGGTAAAATGCAAACAGTGTTATGAAATGCTTAGAAAATTGAAAACCCAATCAACATGTTTCAGATTTTTGAGAAAGGCTAATAGAAGATACCCTGTAGAAGAAAACCTACTGAATCCAACAAAATCCAATAAAAAAGTATGTAAAAACTAAATAAATTAAAAAAGAAGCACGTGAAAAGAAGCACAACATGACATGAAGTGACATCACGCAGAAGGTTGAGATGCACCATATGAAGCATGCAAACCATACAAAAACAAATTGCAAGATAGCAAATAGTGATAAAGAAAATAGAGAGAAAAAGAGATATGGTGGAAAAATAAAGAAACTTAAAATATATGCAAGAAAAAGCAAGAAACGCATGGACTAAATGTACTATCTGAGCACAGTGAAGGCAGAGAGGAGGAGGATGCATGTTGGTGTCTGATGTATAATAAATGATCTCTGACTGGTGCCTTGGCCTTTCTCTCATCTTCTTTCTGTTCCTGCCTCTCCCTTATTCCCTCTGCACTCTTTTGCCCATTCCTTTTCTTCTCCCTTGTCACCCTTACACACATTTCCCGGTTTCTCAATTATAATTCCTCTCTTTTTTGTCTCCAGCTCTTCTTCTCAGCTGTTTTTGCTATCTCTTCTTACGGAGGCTCCTCACAGCTAAAATATCCAAACAATGCACCGGGTTTATACTCTATTCTCCTCTATTGTAATGTGTAATATTAAACCCATATCTGCCTGCGTTTCACTTTATATTCAATATGTCATTTGATACGACCAGATCCCGCAGTGTGTCTGGCTGCTATACACTTTGACTGAGCTGACCTGTGAGCGTGCTCACCGGGGATTACATACTTCCTCCGTCATCTGATAAAACAGTCCAGAGTCTCCCCCACATGAGATGGTCTCTACAGCATACTGGATGAAGCAGTCCCTCATAGGCCTACTGACGTGATTTTTTTCACCTTCAGACAAAACCAAACCCATTACAAGATAGGGTTTCTCATCATACTTGAAGCTTTCTGAATACTTCCAGACATGAGAGTCAAAAGAGTTTAACCAGAGCCCATTTCACTGGAAAGAAACACCCCTTTTCAGCTCTTCTACACAAATATGACCTTGCTGCAAGAAGAAGAACATCTCCTTCTAATGAGAAAACATGTCACCAATGTTTAGTAGTGGAAGAAGTATTCAAAGTAGCAATATCACATTTTAAAAATAAAAGTCATGCTTTCAAAATCGTACTGTGGTAAACATACATTGTAATTATAATCATCAAAATGGACTTAATGTAAAAAAGTAAACATCGTGATTCAGGACGTCTTGTGAGTTCTATTAATGCGTTTGTATATACACTATATTATACTGTTGAATTGTATTAAAGATGTTTGAACGTGTACTTTTAATTTCTTTGAATACTTTTGTCATCATGTGTTTTAAATGTAAAATGTAGTCTGTAAGTATAAAGTACCATTTACCAGACATTCTCGAGTAAGTATCACAAAATTAAAGCAAAAGTGTGGCATACCACTCGGATATCTGCACGCTAAATGTGAAGCTAGCAGCTGGTTAGCTTAGCTTAGCACAAAGACATGAAACAGGGGGAAACAATGAGCATGGGTCCATCCAAAGGTTACAAAGAAGCCAACCAGCACCAATAAATCTTTGTTTAGCCTGTACAAAAGTGTGAAAATTACAATTTGCTATATTATGGGGGGGTTATGTGATGGGGGATTTCTCGTCACTGAGCAATTGCCTGGCAACCAGCTGAGACTCCAGAAAGTTACAGTGCTAGTCCACCACATAACCAGCTGGAAAATGGCAAATTGCCACTTTTTGTTAAAAATGAGAGTTAGAGGTGCTGGTAGATGGATTTTTGTTTACGTTGGAGCCTGCAAGCTATTTCTAGCCTTTGCGCTAAGATAAGCTAAAAGGCTGCTATTTTTAATGGCTAGATAGAACAAAATGTTATAAACCCTCCCAGTCGTGTTTGTTTTAGTCTACTATCCTTTTAGCTCTGTTTAAGTCTACTCAACACCAACTCCTGAGGGAAATATCTGACTCTTTAACTGCTGGATGTTCCACTTTCTCCACCGGTGTCTGCCGTTTGGTGTTGGGCAGGTAGCACTGCTAGCTAGAGATTCTTAGTTGACAAAAGTTACCTGCTGCAGATAGAAACACTGAGAGTAAACCTTAACAGTAGGCTATTAGCAGGCCATAAAACTAAAACCAAGACACTATCAAGCACAGTAGAGCTAAGGGAAACTGCAGTACAAGTGTCCCCTTTCACATACAAGTTGTGATCCATTGCCAATATGAAAATAATTATCATTATAGGTATATATGTTATAATTTAAGAACAGCACTTGAGTTACTTTAGTTAGGTCTACTTCCCACCACTGTTCATACTGCTCACTGTACATTAACATTTACAAGAAACCGGTGTGTTAACAGTCTTGGCCATAGGCACTTCCTGTGCCGCAGTGTTCGACAGATGGCTGCTTACTGACAGATGCATGAGCCCAGAACCGGCGTCCTTTGGAGCCGGCCAGCCAACCAACCACGAGCTGCCTGTCAGCTCAGTGCACTAAGCCGATCTGTTGCCCCGGCAACTGCTATTTCGACTCCACCTTGGAGTTTCAATACATTGCGGGCGGGGTCTGATGAAATATTGGTAGGTCACCTAAAAGAAGAAGCTTAAAAAAACGTTCTGTTTTTTTTCGATTTTACACACACACACACACACACACACACACACACACACACACACACACACACACACACGCACACACTCATCACTATCTCTTCACCCACTGACACTGAAACCATAATCTTCTTCCTTCACTGTCCTTGGCCCTGTCAGTCTCTGGTGCTCTTCTTCTCTCTTTCCTTCATTGTTTCTCCCCCTTATTGTTGCTCTGTTTTGCTCAGCAGAGGTGGAAGGAGAGGAGAGGAGGGTGGAGGGGGGAGGGGGGAGGTGCTGCCCCTGTTGGTGAAGTAGCGGCTTGGAAAGTCATCTGGTATTAATAAGGTCCCCACATCGCTACTGTGACTCATGCCTGTGCACACCCACCAGACTATTACGGGCTTATTTAGTACGCACATGCAGCCATTAGACTCTCTGACCATGCAAGCACCTAAATACACACAACCTGCGGTGCTCGGTTAAGACCACACAAATACACCCAGAGAAGAAAATATACCTTTACACAAAAATGCAGCATGAGACATACAGCTGAAACACCACAAACTAGACCGTCAACCATATATACACCGGAATTACAGGCAATGTCTTTTTTCTTCTATTGAGGGCTCTGTTTCAGGATTACTTGGATGAAATGAATCACTTCCTGCTGTATGTAATAGTTAAATCTCCTGTTTAGAGTGTTGGACAGCAATCACTGACCTGTACCCAGAAATTAAATAAGGTTGAATGCACTGCGGGCTAATCCGTACAGGTTGCATTATTGCTCTACTAGGTGTCAACACAGTGTCTTCTCACTATCAGGAGGAGTACAGAGTGTACCTTTTTATTTAACACTTTAAGCACAATTTCATTTGGGTGGTGCACTGGTTGTTTGATTTGGGTAAATAGTAACATTGTAATGTCTTTATAAACTACAAGATGTCAGGCTTCGTCGGGGATTGAACAATAAAGTCCTGGACTTGTTTACGTCATAGTGCCTTTCACAATCCTACAACTTTTGTCAAGATGGAGAAAACGTCCTACTGATATAGTGTTATTTAATGCCAGACTGAAATTAGACACAAACACAAAGAAGTAAAGGAACATTTCAGAGAATTTGACTCTGTGTTTGTTTCCATCACACAAACAGCATGGGATCATTTCGGCACGTCCTTCATTGACTTTTAAAATGTGTGATCTACTTCAGCTGCTTTATGGCCAATATTCTGAAACCATCATATTTATTTCAAAGTGATCTCCTAAATGGATCTTTAAATTGTAATGCATATAAATACACATAATGTGGATGGTTCCTCTATTTAGGCGTGACATTAGAAAAAGAAGTGAATGTGTCTAAAAAACAAGTTTGGCCCGCAGTAGGTGTGTAAACTGCCCTTCAAATATCTTCTTTTATGGTTTCTTCTGGCCTACAGTCCAGCCCTGAAGAAGTGTGGTGGAGATAATGGGAAGTCATGACATAACTCAGCTCCACTAAGGAACCGTCATAACTGTTCTAACCCTATCAGGACTTCATTTAATATTCAGTCAAATGCTCACTCTTTGAAATGCTGTGTGCATGAACTGTGTTCTCTGATA
This sequence comes from Etheostoma cragini, assembly GCF_013103735.1. Taxonomy (NCBI): domain Eukaryota; kingdom Metazoa; phylum Chordata; class Actinopteri; order Perciformes; family Percidae; genus Etheostoma; species Etheostoma cragini. Next base: position 10,244,663 of record NC_048408.1, read on the forward strand.
TGTTGAAGCCAACTGCTGATACATCTGCTTTTGATTGGAAGGGACGTTGATTGAAAACGCAGCCAAATCAGTTGTGGCATGATCCACTGCCTTTGGGATGTTTTTTCTCAGCATCACGACTCGGAACAAACCCGAAGAGATCTTTATCAACCAGCAAAATGGCGGCTACGGGTGGCTGATCCTCACAATCTATCTAGATTCCTCTGAAGTGATGCAGCAGGCTGCGCTCAGCGTTACTAACGCACGGGCACGACGCACCTGCGCTCCTCCTCTAGCTGTCGTTTCAGCACACATCAGCCACACTCCTCGTTTCTGGATAATAACCTATAACCCTCACATTCAATAAGAGCATCAGCTTTATGCGCAATAGTGCGTGATGTGTTTGTGTTATCACAGCGTGTGGTGATGGGTTCCTACAGTGAAGGAAAGCGGGAACAAAGGGAGAGGGATGGGGTGCACATTCGCCGCATTATGTAGCAGACTTTTTGCATGCGTAAAACTGACCAGGCTCGTGCGTCCCGGGGTTGTCCGTCATCTCTAGCACCAGCAGCTCGCGGCCCTCGAAGCTCTCCCCGATGGTGTAGATGCGGGTGATGGTCGGACACTGCAACCACACCGACACCAGCGCCTTCCGCAGCTCTTCATAGCGGTGGTACTCGAAGGAGATCTCACCCTCGGTCCCGGCTGCGCTGACCAGAGCGACCACTGCGGCCCCGAATAAAACTAGCGAGGTGAAATGTTTCATTTTGCCGTGTCCTGTTTTCCTTGGGCCCTGTGTGTGTGTTTTGCCTACCTTGGTCCCAAGCCTTGTGTACTGCAGCCTCGCTTAAGGCTATAAATATTTCTCCCTCTGCTGATCTCTCTCTCTCTCTCTCCGTCCGTGTGTGATGCGCTGCTGTACCTGAGCGCAGACTCCCTCCAGAGGCAAGCCCGACAGAAGATTCTCACATCCGGTTACGGTTTTCAAAATAAGAACTTGTTTTTCAAGTCCAAGTGTGTATTTGTTTATAATATAAAAGGCAATCATTTTTATGTAAGTGCAAATATAAAACATAACATGTGAAACATAAATAAGTGCCAAAGATGTGAACTGGTTAACAATAAGTTGCAATCCAACTGCTAAAAGCATATTATAAACTGTATGTAGGACGGATGTAAATGAAATCTCTACAAAAACAATAATAATTATAATAATAAAGAAATTATGAAATAATCAGACATAATAGACATTCACGGAATGTAAAATAATCCAATTAATTGTTGAAACTCATCTTACTGTTGTGTAGACGCAATGTTGTTTGCGATTGTAGTTTCTTGGAACTTAGCTGTATTTCATGATCTGCACTGTTGGTCTTGATTGACAAAGACTGTTAAGAAATAAAATGGTCAGTGGGGAAAACATGCAGCAGACTTTTTGAAAGGACATTTTGAAGAAGAAAAAAATGCTAAAATGAAACAAACGTTGCAAGATTTGCAAAATGTGTTATTGTGAAAAGAAGCAGCAAGAAATCAAAATGCCTATAGCCTAATAAAAAAATATTTGTTTGTTGGGCTATTTCATATTACACATTTGATTTATTTTACATTGCATTGATTTGCAAAAACAATCAACAGATTTAATAATAATGGAAATCATTGTCAGTTACAACCCTACTGCATACCCAAACTATTATTTCTACTAGTATTAGTGTTTTTCTACTACAGAGAAGGAAAGTAAATACAACTCATGAAAAATTCCTCCCAAAATCATTACGCTGGTGGAAACAGAAAATAAAGTGTGTCGAATACATAATAAAGTAATTCGTTTGATTAATTCAATTTATTCATGCATTTTAGAGTGTATTTGGACCATCTTATGCATTGGTTTTATGTTGTTTCTTAACTTTTAAAGTTTTGTCCAAAATATAAAACTGCCTCACTTCCGGTTTGGTACCTGCTGCTGCTGGTTGACTTGACGCAGCAGTAGGGGTGTGTCCACAGTGCAGCAGAGAGGAGATGAAGGAAAACCTACAGAATACACTCGCGAAATCAACCTCTTTCTCAGTGTCTACTGAAAAACACAACACTCAGAGAAGCTTCAGATCTGTGATGGTAATCTTAGACAGAATCGTCTAAACCATCAGTGTAGAACTGGGTTTTTGTGTCAATGATGAACAATATCTACTTAATGAAGTGGCATATTTATCAAGATGTGATCAACACGAATTTTCACTTTGTATCAAATTCTGTCAAAAAGACTTCTGGACACAACCATAGGCATTTATTTTTTTATTTGTATAGTCTTAAATCAAATATACTTAAACAACCTGGAAGAGCCGTACGCGCCAATCCTTTTTCATAAAAAAGTGTACATGGGTTTGCGTCAAACACTTGACTTGAGTGAAGACAGTTTCCACTGAGCGACAACTAAAACACAATGTCACCCTGACTCAGTGGAGCTCAAGAGGAAGCGCTAAAGTGCTCAGCGATTCAGAGGTATACGGAAGCATTTCACAAGAAAGTCAAAGAGAACAAACCTCTTTTTCATTCAAAGACCGAGCAAAGTGAAAAATGAAATTGAGGATGTGGATTTTTTTTTATTCAGCCAGCAGCTGTTGACAGAAGCAGACAGAATTACTTTGTCAAAAGGCACAGAAGACGGACCGAAGTCAACATGCAGTCCGATTCAGAATCAGTACACCTTTAGTGTGTAGGGAAAAGCAGCACTGTTTGTGTGTCTGTCCAACTCGCTGCATCTTTCTCCTTCCTGACAATCCGGGTGAGTGGATGAACAGAGGCGCAGAGCCGTTTACTGCTCCTTCTTGTCCCCCTGTTTCTGCATGTAGCTGTTGTACTGGTTGTCCGTCCTCAGCAGCTTGTCCCACCAGGTGAAGGTGGAGGCGTAGTTCCCAACGAAGTTCATGTGGTGAAAGTCGTGGAATCGGGCGCCAGCGTAGAACGGGATCAGGTGGAGTGGGTTCAGAGGGATGTCGTAACCACTGAGAGAGAGCAAGAAAAGAATAAAAAAAGGAAAGTCTGCAATTCCTTCATAGAAAACACCAATTCAATATTTTACATTGAAAACAACAAGACAAAGACAAATGTTTGGATATCAAGACATGGCTAGTTTTTTTTCTTTGCACTGCATTTGTTCCCACGAACACTAATAATTGTTGACTTAGTAGGTATTAAACACTGCTGCACTGTTGGCTACGTGAGGATGAAGATCCAGACATGTGTCACAAGTATTGTTTTATTTCAGTGCAACATGACATCATGACTTCGCGTAAACATACATGCCAACTTTCTTAAGCCGAGTGACATCCAACTTCCCAATGCACATTTTTGCCCTTTCATACTACTCGCTACGGCGTAAATTCACACACTACCGCAAGGTGATGTAAGCCAACATAGGCCACTGTAGGCCATACGGCATTGATAGACATGCTAAAAAGCGAGTATGCGTCTTGATAACACACTAATAATGGTATAACAATTGGCATGTGATCCCGTCTGTTCAGTGGGCATTATTGCAAAAAAAGGCAAGAAAATTGTGTAAATTAAGCCAGAGTCTGGAAAATGATAGACTAATTCATGTTTATATACCAGTGTTGTTTTCTGAATCTATTTATTTAACTTTTCTCTTTTTCTCTCTCTCTCTCTCTCTCTCTATTTAAAAGCCAGTTGCATAATCCTTTACAAAAATGTATAAAACCAGGAAAATGCTTGCACCAGAGTAAATCTTTTTTTTATTAAATTAGATTTTTTTTTTAATTTAAAATTAAATTTAGGAAAAGCAAAATGCCATAAAACTAATTCAAATTAAAGAAAAGGCAAGTATTAAGTATTTTTTATGCCACCACAGTCAAAGTGTGATTACTGAGTCTTTTTTTCTTCATGTACATGTAAGTCTTTAAATAAATGTATTATGTAATCCCAAAATAATAGCAACATATTTCAATAATGTATCCCCAGAGAAAGGAGTTCTAGGTGACATGACAACATGACAGTAACATCTGGTGTTCTCTGTGGCCCTCTAGTGGTCGTCCTCATGCATTACTGACCGAGTTAACATGATGAGAGCCGTGCAGTTTCTCAAGGAACTATCATCTCACTGGGTGTTGTATTCAGTGATGGAACAGCTGCTCTGTTTCTCTCCAATGCTTAATTAAAGTAAATGTTTGCTCTCTTGAGTCATAGTAATAAATATAGTCTAACATAGCTCTGTTTGTGAGAGGTGTACCTGCAGAGAAGGAAGGAAAAGAGCTGCAAAATAACTAAATGACACAGAGAGCGTGTCCTACCTGTGGACGTCAATGGTCTCAAGCAGGCGGAAGGACACCCAGGCCCACAGGAAGAACACGTGGTTACAGAAGATCATGATGCCGATAAAGAAACCAGCTCCCAGGATGAGTGTCTCAGCAGGGTGGGCGTATTCCGCCTGCATGCCAAACGGAGCCTGATGGACAGCAGAAACACTGTGATAAAGACATCCAGTATGCATGTATGTTTTTGTGTGGGTGGGTTGCCAATATTTAACATGTGTAACAGTGAGAGCATGTTTAATAAATAACTCTTCAGTAAAGAGATCAACCAGGGAGTGTTGTGTTTGTGTTTATTCATCTTATCGCTTGTGTGTTTTACTCACGGTGAACTCGTGGTGGACTTTGTGGATGTATTTGTAGATCCTGCGGTGATGCAGCAAGCGATGGAGGAAGTAGTGCCAGGTGTCTTCAACAATAGCACAACCCAAGCACTGAGCCAGGACGTAGGGCCTGGAGGAGGAGAACAGGAAAGAGAGGAATCGCACACGGAGTTATCCCAAGTAACGCAGTTGACGGATAGATCCCAGTGAAGGCAGAAGGCATGCAATGAAAAGCCATTTCTAGGAAAAAATCTTAATTGATTCAATTAAAAATATCTTTTTCATCACACAGCAGATGACTTATGACCAGATAATGCAAGGTGAGTTTGCAAAAAAACACAAAAACATGCATCTTGTATGCATGGGCAAAAAGGGATGTCTAAATTAAAAGTGTCTGCTTTTTCTGTTTTGCTTGTATAGCACTTAAAGTTGCATTTGGTGTGTGAGAGTTGTTACATAAATAAATAAATACAATATTATTATGTTATCTTTTTTTAAAGGATACTGTTCAAATAACAATTACAAGCAGATTGTAATTTAAAACGTATAAAAGTAGTTGCTCAACTGTTTGTTTTATATAAAGGTTTACTCTGATCTGAACAGTCAAACAGAGACAACCTCTTAATACCTCCATTTGACCATTTTATATGTGGTTTTATCTCCATTTCTCATGTACATTGCTATTGCAAAAATATTCTGTATATCGCTCTATTAATTTCAACCATGTTTCTCAGCCCTGTGCATTTATATAAACAAAATTGGTTGACTTTATTCATCAGCAGCTATATTATGAATGAAAAAATGGCACTTTTACATTTATTGTCAAGTCTACTAACATTAAAAGATTTTTAAAAAATCATCAAAAATGTTCTTTTGTTTCTTGTACAGCAAAGCAGATTTACATGTGTGTATTTTCTAGTCTGAAACAGAATGATGAAGGCATCATGGGGAACATGTGAAGGGTAACTTAAAATAGCCTTTTAGGTCCCGTTTTAGAAAGGAGTGCTGCAGGCTGCATTCATTTTAAGGCTATGCAGAGCTTCACTCTCTCTGATACTGTCACAGTGACATCACCATAATCATATTTAGCACAGGCGTGCACTGAACCTTTAACTTCCTACCAAATTAAAGCAGAGTCACCCTGTTTTGAATGTTTTTAAATGGATGTGTAGCAGTTGTCTAAATACTGTATAACTAGGGTACTTTGAATATGACACGTTAAGGTGTGTTTTATTGAACGTCCACTGACCAGCGTGGCATGGAGTCCCAGTCATAAGGGATGTTAAAGAATTCAGTGAAGTAGTAAGTCCCACAGATTAACGGCAGCTGGATGCAAAAATGGTTGAACAGCAGCATCTTGAAACATCTCCACTGTTTCTCCCAGGTCTCTGGCTTGTCCTACGCACACACAACCACATACACACACACACACACACACACACACACACACACACACACACACACGGAATTTTACAAGGAAAGTCATCTTGGATTCTGAAAATGAAATTGTAACGACCAAAAACCCACACACACCTGTTGGATCTTGTATTTCTGCATGAAAGGCATGAACTGCAAGAGGAAACCAGGCAGGCAGAACAGGAAGTAGATGAACTCGTGGACGATGAGCGACCCCCAGGTGGCAATCTGGAACTTGGTGTAGTTATCCAGCATGTAGCCCCAGGCGTGTTTCAGGGAGGGCTGGAAGGGGTTTTCTGGCAACACCGCATCTACGTACTCCACCGCCAGGTAGGCAGAGCTCAGTATGTCTGACGTGCCGTTCACCGCCATGATGGACAATGCAAGGTGACTGCAGGTCAGGAGAGAAGACTGGGAAACAGGGACACACTGTTACATGTACAACTCTCAGACAGGCCATAATATTACAGCTGCAGGGGGACAGATTATATTCTCAGCCATGTCGGTGCGCTGCAAGTTTGTTATCGATAAAAATAATGATAATATGAAGAAGAGAAATTGTGAGTAAGACAGTCTATTTGATTAAATATAGCAAAGGAGCCATAATGGAAAAACAATAAAATAATCAAAGTCTGCAAAAGAACGTAATTGCATAATATGACTTAATCTCATCACATCTCAAACCGTGTAGTCCTAACGATCGTGCTGCACATATTACCAAAAATTAACATTAATATGAACTCCTTTTTATAGATGCAGTGATGGAAGAAGTGTTCTAATTTTTTACTTGAGTCGAAGTGGCAAAACTACAGTGTACAAGTACTATTTTATTAGCTTCACAATAAATTTAAAAGTACTTATTAGGCAGGATGGCCCATGTCACAGTCATAAACCGATATTGTATTGCTGTATTATAAATATAAAATGGAAATACTCAAGTAAAGGGGACTGTAGGTAAAGTGTACAGTACTTGAGTAAATGTTGGCCAATTTATTACATTCCACCACTGTACAGGCGTCAATGTTTTTTCTTCTTTTTTAAAGCAACAATACTGGTATTTCACTATGACATAACACTGTTGCCTATTCCAAGTGCACAGGGCAGCAATCATGGCAACGATACATACTAAATTAATCGATAAAATTCTACACAGAAACCAGCAGAATCACATCGCTAACAGGCTAGTCCAAACACCTCAATATCACTAGCAGAGAAACGCTCACAGCTACACTTCGTCTCATCCATGTCATTAATACTCGGACACTGACACTAATTCAGCCCGGCATTTTGTTTTGTCATGTCTTAACTCGAAGCCCAACACAGTCTCTATTCCTAGCTACATATAAAACAGATGTACTTCAGCTAAAAATAATAAATTTGCAGCTCAAGACAGTAAACACTCACCTTTCAACGGTAAAGTTACGTCCAGTCTACCTGAGCAAGAGGCGGCCAGCCGGGTGAAGTAGTCACAGCGAACAATCTGATTGGCCGAGAGGAGAGGAGACTGACGTCGGAGGGCCGGGCGGCCTCCCTGATTGGTCCGCGCGATGGAGCGATGATAGCAAGACTGAATGTTTCCACAGCAACGACCTATCAGAGGCGAGTTCGGCTTTCATAATCTCCGCAGTGTTGAATTGACTTTATGAAGGAAGAGATGGGGTGGTCAGGAGAACTTTGAGTCATACGTGTGTGCCTTCCATCTTAAATTTATACTTCGATGTCAACTTTGAAAATGTTGTAGAGGTTTAGAGACAACAACAAAAAAACTGCGGTATAAAGGGAAAAAAAAACAACTTACAATGAAACAACCACTCAACTGAAGTTTGTTTTCTTACTTCTTTTTTAACCCAGTATAACGCATTCTGAAATGTATCTACATTTAACGTGCCTCATTGGAGTATTTCAGTTCTTGTCGTATTTCACCTTTAATACGTATGACTGAGTATTATTTAAACGTTTTCTATACTAGTGCTACCCAATTACCAAAACAATACTTTTAAAGATTACTTTATTTAAGAAACTATTACTGCTACAATATTAAGTATTCAAATTATTAATATAAACTTCAGTACATTACTGTAGCAGTACCCCAAGTAGAAACACAATATAAGTAAATGACCCTTATTAAAAATATTTAAATATACGTATGAACAAGTGAGGTATTCTGTACAAAGATCCAGGTATTCTGTAGAATTCTATCTGTCAGTAACCTATTATTACATATTATTATACAATTACTGGTGCATTAACATTTCAGCAGCATTATAATAGAGATGGAGATCATTCAGTACTTCATAAAAATTGAAAGTATAGGTTATTCATTTATATAGGATCATCACAGTAAGTGTTGCATAATAACGTATAATTGTAAGTTGCTAAGGAAGCAGTCAAATAACTGTAGTAAAACAGAAGTATAAAGCAGCCTACAATGGAAGTACTGAAGTAAAGTACAAGTACCTCAAAAATGTACTTATGTTCAGTACTTGGGTAAATGTAATTAGTCATTTTCCATCAACGCATAAGTGCCCAAATATTATATGTTGTCTAAATACAGAAATGATGCCAGCTTCATCAGATACTAATGCAAAATTATAATGACTTGATCACCGTATAATTATTAAAATACCACACACACACAACATATTCCATTTCAACGTTTTACTGATTTGGCAAAGTTTTAAAAACAGGTTACGTCATTTCACAGCTTTGAATACAAGAAGCCTATTTAATAATGAAAATATAAAACAAGTAATGAAACACTTTCAAAGTCATTAGCCTACATGACATTCCTCAATACACGGACAAGAAAACAACGATACCAGTAACTATTAGAGCAGTTTTTTCAAGAACAGAGGGAAGAGAAAGATACTGAAGTAACAGAAAATCAAGAGTAGGTTTGGTCCCTTTCCAGAAAAAGAGAACAGATTAGTAAAGTAGCAAAGAGAGACAGAAATGAAGAGACATTTTAAAATTGGCACATTCATAGTACGTCAGTATGTGAGCAGTAGTTAATAAGGTTGCTACACCAAGGAGGAAGAGGGTACTGTTGAAAGATAGTAGGTTAGAGTTTGGGGAGCATGCAGTGAGTTCAGGCTGTTGTTGTCATTAGTGGTTCCAACCACAGCAAAGATGGCTGCCGGGTGACAGTAAAGCACTGTTACATCCAACTGTTTTTCATCGTAAACAGCTCCTCTCTCTGTATGTCACTGTTTTTGGCAACATGAATGACTCTTCTCCTTTACCAGAAAAGTAGTGCTCCAGTTAAAGTCTTTTTTTAGAAGAAGAATCGTACATTTTCTGCAGCTGCTTCTCACGTTGCTGTTCTGAATTCATGCGGGCTAATGCAACCGACACATCACCACCGATCTAGAGTCAGCTCTCGAATGTACCCCAGAACTGCTGCTGAGTCCAGCTGTGCTCTGTCCAGTAACAGTCCTCGAGGCACAGGAAAGGGCAAGAAAAAGGAAAGCAAGGTGTAATTTGACATAGAGGCACTCTTGAACAGCCACAATGCAACACTGTAAAAGGTCAGACAGAGTGCGTTTCTACGGCATCAGACCAGGCGTCACCACACGGAGACTCAAATGCACACAAACAGACGTGCTCACATGTGCAAGCAAAGGTGCACCTTTAAACGCAAGATTGTGCGTGCACACGAAGTACACACACACACACACACACACACACACACACACACACACACACACACACACACACACACACACACACACACACACACACACACACACACACACACACACACACACACACACACACACACACACACACACGCACACTTTTCAGGATAAAAACGAAGGAGAAACAAAGATTTCAGGTCCTTCTGCTCCTCTCCCATAGATTAGATCAGTGGTCTCTCTCAGAGCTGGTTCATGTTAACATTACTAATGTTAAATTAACTAGCAGTTATAGTAGCTTCATATCAGTAGCGTTTCAATGACACTGCAGTCGTGCAGTGGTGCTTTAAACTGGTTGGTCCAGTCGCTAGCGGCAGTCCTGCCAGGAGGGGATTTAAACACGGGTTAGATCCCCTCGTTTGTTACAGCTCCCCCTTTCAGGTAAGTGCAAAAAATCTTCATCATCATCCTCAACAACAAAACTTGTCATTTTCTTCATCTTTGTCAGTGCCTGTGCTAATGCTGCCCAACAATGGAGCATAGGCATCAGAGACAGATCCAAGATCAGTATTCAGCAGGAGAATACATTCTGCTCCAAATCAGCGGCAGGTCTCAAGAGCAGTCATAAGGGCTTGTCAATCACAGTCACACCTGTGGTTAAACAAAACAAAAGAATAAGATGGTGCTTTGCTATCGCCACACTTAATATCATTTTTTATACACTGCACATGTTGAAAATGTCTAGTATGAATGTGAAAATAATGGAAATAAATCAAAGCAAAAGGTTTTTGTGTCCACTATAGTTCCTGTTGCTAGTACTGTTAAAAGGGCAAATAGTTGTAATACTAGCAATGCACTGCACATAACATTTTCTCACAACATATGTTCTTTTTTAAGATAAGATAACGCTTTGTTGATTCCGAGGAAAAAATTAGGTGTTAAAAAAGTGACAAGCACTAGTTAAAGTGACAAAAGTGATGTGCCGGTATCTACCAGTATAACAGAATTCAGTAAAAGCAGACATAACTTGATCCCCTAATTATGGTAGGATTCTTTTAAAGGTTGATACAAAATAGTAATATGGAGTTAATTGTTACTATTACTAAGGCCCCAATTTCAGAGCTCAACCTTTTTCAAAATGTATCTCGTACTCTACTTTAGCTACAAACAGTTAGACCTGACAAGTTTTCAACATGTGTGTTCCAATCTGTAGCCTACACACCTGCATAACTGCGTCCTGTGCTCATGCAGGACTGCAGTAGTGTCCACTTGTCCGTGTTTGGATTGTAGAACTCCACAGAGGCCAAATTGCAGCTGCCGTCGTCTCCTCCTACCACATACAGTAGGTTGTTTACAGCACACACACCTAAAAACACAAAAAGGCACACAATGAAGATGAATGGACGTCAAACACCTCACACCTGAGGATATCTGGTGGACAGACTTGCTGCGTTACCTGCATTGCGTCGACACATGTTCATGTCAGCTACCTGCCGCCAGGTGTTTGTGGCCGGATCATAAACTTCACAGCTCTTCCTCACCAATGGACCGTCATGACCCCCCACAGCATACAGTAAACCTTTTAACACACCAACACCTGAGGAAGACATCGGACACACAATCTGGTCACCGTGTCTGTCTTATCATGAATTTCCCTTGCATATCAATTATGTATTGTTGTTTTGATGGATACATCTGTGAGAATGGTTTGTCTGTCAGTTGAATTACCTTTCTCAGAAGTGAGCCACACACACAAACAGCCACTGACCTGCTCCACTGCGTCGCGTCCCCATCTCTGAGATGTAGCTCCATGTGTTGCTTTTAGAGTTGTAAGCTTCTACTGTACTCAGACATTGTCTGGTTGCACCATCATAACCTCCAACTGCGTACAGGATCCCTAAAAACACACAAGACATGCATGCAACTCAGAATAGGGGGTATTGTGTTGGACAAAATAATAGAAACACGTTAAAATACAATATGGTAGTAATGCAGGAAATATAAAAGTTTGGAAAACTCAAAATACAGAAAGGTTTTGAGGCAATTTACCCAAACATGTTTTGGTATTTTAATTTGAGCACTTTGCTATTTAAGTATTAGGCTTTTTCTCGACTTTCTTTGTCTCTTTCCCCCTTCCTTCTTTCTCTGAAGCACCTCTGTAAAGTTGTTAAGCTAGTTTAATAATGTTTTCTGGCTTGCTTTGATTATTAAGGGTCTACTTGTAAGCGTTTTGATAAAGTTTTTTTTTTAAACGAGTGCAATGATGCATTATTGTATCAAGCTTTAAGCCAGTTCCTTTCTCTACACACTCTCTCTTCAACACCTCTGATAGTTTCAGAAACACACATTCATTGCAGGCTATTTCATGGTTTATAAGTGTGTCTGTTATTTTTATCTATTCCTAAACACTGTAAAACTGAACTGTGAATAGTATTTACCATTGACAACACCCACTCCTACACTGCTTCGCCGGGTACTCATGGGTAACACGTGGAACCACTCGTTTGTCTTCGCGTTGTACGCCTCAATTGTCGACAGACCTGCAAACACACACACAACATGCATCAAAAACACCATAAACAATCACGTATTATATAATTTCCTGTTGTTACACTAACAGCCTGTAGGGATTCAGTGTCTTGAACTCTTTCCGTCTCACTGATCGCTGCAATTTAAAGAACTTTATGTCACAGTCACACAGGTGTACCTGTGCTGCCATCAAAGCCCCCCACAGCATACAGGAGTCCGTTGAGCACAGCAGCCCCGAGCGTTGATCGACGGTCTTGCATGCTGCTCATGCTCGTCCAGCGGTCCATCGTCGGGTCGTAACAGTCGACGGTCCGCACACGCAAAGAACCGTTGAAACCACCAACTGCGTACACACACCCACCCACGTACACCACACCTAAAAAGCAACAAGACAGAAAACATTCAGGTAAACACAAATACTAATAAAACTATAAGACACACAGTCAAACAGCCTGGTCTAATGAGGCTGAATACTGAAGCACCCTCGGAGTGGAAATGTCATAAAGTCGGGGTAAACTTGGTCAAAGTCACACTTTCTTGTTTCTTATCTTATCTTCTTTTCTTTGTAAATGGCACACATCAATGTGAATTCTGTGTCAAAATATTAACATGCTGTAACTGTCCAATAACATTTTAAATAATCCTTGAGTAAAAAATACGTCAAGTGTTAGAAAATCCTTAATTAGTTTTCTCTTTTGTTCATGGGCCTGCAGTAAGTTTAAAACGTTGGGGACAGAGTTGTGATCATAGCAGCTTTATGTTTTTAAGTAGCGTTTGTTTCTGTTGATGTTGCCACCTCGTAACAAATTACCAAACTTGTTTCACTCCGTGCGTCTTCACAGTGAGGGCGTATGTGGTAGAAACAGAGTCAGAAACATGCCACCAGGGGGCATGGTAAAAGAGTGACGCTGTTTACCAAGATCAACTCTAAATCTGTGAAATACTTTCAAACAAGACCAAGCCAAACAAGAATGCCTTAGATTAGGTTATGGATTTTGATCGCAGATGGATTGAATCTCAAAGCCACGATAGCCAAGACCTGGCCAGAGAACATCTATAAGTTGTAGCCGTGTCTGTACTGGACTTTGGACAAAATAACCAGTACGAATTTTAAAAAATGGTGTTCAAGTGAAATCTAATCGTATATAACCAAATATTATTTAATACATATTATGTATAATATATAACTGAAAGGTAAGTTTTGTGGTTAATGTTTTTTTTTCTATCCAAAGGGTCCCCATTTAATAATCTTGTACATAAGATTGCATTATATATATTTTGTGTCCCTTGTGTCGACAAAGGGTGTGTGAAAAGTACGAGTTTTAATTAAAGTGTCACTTTTTTCCTTTATTAGATTATGCAAAACATAAGTGTGTTGAGGAATACTTGAAACAACCAAATGGACTTCAGTCACTGGAAACAATAAATTTGAACAATAGTGATGGAAAACCCACAAGAGGGCCTGGACACCACTGCTCTCATCAGCAAACTAAATATGTTATTAATCACATATTAATTAAAGCTATATGGACACAGTATACTAAATATTAACCTTGTACACAAACTGCTATTAACACCGGTAATCGTGGATGCAACCTGGCCAGGGCAAAGTCCCGGTCATTTTGTTGACTTACACTTTCCAAGTCAATGAGGACCACCTTGAATGAAACATTAGTTTGGTGATTTGGGGAGTAGGTGACAATTTAGTGTGGCCTTCAGGTGTTCTAAAGGAGTACGTTTCTTTAGAGGATCCAACCCCTTAACTGTGATCTAGTTTATGCGGTTGTTGTTGAGGGTTTCCTACCTGCTCTGCACCTCCTGGTCGGGAGCTCTGCCACCTGGTACCATCGCTGCTCCTCAAAGTCATAACATTCAACACTGCGGATGGCCTTAGGAGCCTGGCCCCCAACCACAACCATCACCTACACAGGACAGAATCAGCAGAGTCATTACATGAAGAATTGTACTGTGCATTAACTATTGTTGCTTCCTTAAATCTAAGAGTGGAGAAACTTAACGGAGGTTGTGTAAAAACCTTAGGACAGCAGGCTGGAGTCCTCATGCGTGTGCGTGCAGTTTTCATCAGAGCTCTCTGGTCAGCTGGCAGCAAGTGGTACTTCATGGCCTCGATCAGGTAGTCTTTACACGCACTGCTATTCTTAATCAGAGACTCCTCCTCCACCCGCTAAAATAACCAAACAGGTAGAGAGCAGCCAATCAGCCGACTGGATTCACAAAGTGCTGCATTATGTTGAGACCCAGCAGCTGAGACACAAAAATAACTGAGCTCATAAGAACTACAATCAGAGGAAGATCCATAATATTAATCCAAAATCCCCACTAGTACGGATACTTACAGATCTAATGTTTCGTAACAAATGTGTCTTTACATTTGACCTGAATGTTAATTATACAAAGATATTCAATGTGGTGTTTAGTTAAAGACTTAGACAGAAATGGGGGGAGGGTGACACATTTTTCCTTAATTGGATTAAATACTAGTTTGTCCAACTTTGTCCAACCTTTAAGACAAATGTAAAATAATCAAACATCAGAAACATTAGCTGCTAACCAACAACACAATTGCCATCCCTTAAAAATCACCACTGATGACATCCTATTGTGGTATTAATGGAGTATTTTTACATGCAGCAAAGATGTAAGTAACCCACAGTTGTTTTGTTAGCAATGAAAGCAAATCAGTCAACAACCTACAGATCATTATTGTCTGTGAGAGGGAAGTTAAATTTTAAAAAACAGTTGAGCTCTGCTTGCTTGTATCTGGCTGTTTGAGCTCCTTTGATACCCAAAAAGTAACAATAGGGGACTGATTAAAATGTAAATCCTGCTTCAAATACTGCCTGTTCACATGGTTCTACTCTCTTGTATATACCTGATACATGATTCTCCAATTGATGTGATGCTTTATCTCTACATTTTTAAATTCCCATATTTACATTTTGGCCTGCATTCCCATGTCTAATATTGAGGCTCATTTATATTTTGAATTACTTTTTTACATTCTCCTACTTACCCTTGCTTTTTCTTTTTTGCTTTAATTAGCTCTTTAAATAGTATTTTTTTTAAATATCAATAAATAAGTACATTTGTAAAATACATATTACTATATCATATGGTGATGGTAACTAAGCATTTTATGTCAAACGGTAGTATCATTATGTACAGTATGTGACGAATAATCTAAGAATCTTGGGGAAAAGACAACCATGTTGGAAGGTCACTTTGACATTTGGGCCTATCTTTCCTGAACTGAACAAGAGCAGCAGTAAAATTGTGAAAGATATCAATACCTGGCAATATTCTCATTTGTGGTCAGAGAACATTGGGACAGAGATGGTTACAGTAATAAACAAAACTACAAAACTGAGATATATGAATTTGAACATACACCAACTAAGTAACCTGATCCCAGACCTGATACTCAGGCTACCCTTGGAGTTTAATTGGCTGTGATGAAAGACACAACCTGATGTTTTTTGCTACCTTATCCCTGTTTCAACTACAGCAGAAAAACAAACTAGTTAGACAACTGGATACCTAGCAACATGTTGCCTAGCTTTGTGCTATCAAACACAGACAGAGAGTATTTAACCTGCCTGGGTGTTGAGACAAGAGTGGCACTTAAGCACAGAACTGTTATTAAGCAGCAGCAGCGATGGCTGTGTGCTGTGATAAAAAAATAACTGTTATCTGGTCACTGACAAGAAATGTTACAATACACGGCCTTCAGTGTTCTGCAGCTCAAAACTCGCCTGCTTTCAATCATAGAATAATTGAGGATGTTGCTCTTGTTTTTAGCTTAGGTGTGGTTAAATGTTCGTCTTTAACCACATCTTAGATCCCCTTAAATTGCATCCCCAGGTCCTCCACTTGCCTCCCCTTGCATCTTAGTCCCTCCCACCGAGGAAGCACTGGAGAGAAAGTCATGGGATGAGAGAGGAAACGACTCGAGCAAATGTGTTTTAGAGGGATGAAACGTCCTTTGTTCTAAGGCTTCACATGAATACTTCAGCTGTATGGGCGGAGTTAGCAACGGCTTTCAGCTGCACAGCTTCCGGGTAAGCTGCTTTCTCGTGTTCACACTTACAGCGCCTCGGTGATCCGTCCCTCTGTGCTTGCTCCTCGGGGAAAAGATAGGAACTTTAAAACGGCCTTCACGAAGAAGGAACAGAACAACTTCTGGTTCAGCCGAGGACCGAGGAGCTATCAAATAATAGATGTGAGATCTACCTAGTATCTTAAACCCCATTGCTGTGTCCTCAGATGCTGCAGTTTGAACTGTAACTGTTGTATAATCTGAAACCACTCATTAAACGCCTAAAGACGTCACTGTATCTCAGGTTTAAACCTGCTGCAGGACGGATTTCAGAGAGGTTTAAGGTTATAAAGTCTATTATAAGGACAGATTCATACAGCTCAGATCATTGTGTCAATTTCTACTATTTTACAATGTATGTTCTTTTGAAGAGATTGTCAGAAATCAAGTGTCCCGCTTTAAATCTGATACAATAAAAGTTGTCACTTCTTCCTCAAGTTAGTTTTGATGCCAGAAACAGAGTTACTGATTATCTAACATCAGAAACACATGTCAGTTTGCCAGTTATGTACTGTTTAAGTCACAGAAACAAATAATCACGTATGTATTTCAGACCCAGCGCAGCTTAAAGTGTATATTTGACTGATTATTGATACTGCAGATTGAAAAGAAACAACAATGAGCAAATGTGCTACAGTATGATGTACATTTGACAGAAATAGTTTGATCAATAATACTAAGTAGTAGTGACAATCAACTGTCACATGTGCAACGTGTTCTGATAAATGTATCATGAATGTTGCAAGTCATCAGGTCACCGTCAAAGCTGAGCATCTTAATAATTGTGCACACAGCATAAAGTGCAAACGGTCTAATCACATTCACTGGTAATCAGGGGCATGGCACAAAATTCTGGGCACTCTAGAAAGACGTTTTAAATAGGCCCCTCCCCACATCCACAGCTATTCATTCTAGCATATTTTTGGGCCCTCCTCAGATAAGGGCCTTGGGTACTCAGTCCCCTTTTTCCCCCCAGTCCGACGTCCCTGCTGGTAATGCTTCTTTAAAAACAACAATATGGAAATGTGAACAAGTAGGAACAACAGTCTAGTTTAGCGTGCAGCTTGTTTGAAACCTCTGCGAGTTCTGGTTTAGCGTTGACCTGCCCTAAACGATAGATATGCTAAGTCCAGGGTTTTTCCTGCACAGAGGAATTTTTGTCCCCCTCCAAAGGAAAATTACATGCGCCAAAATGATAAGAATGGAAAGAAAAAAATAGCACATCAAATCTTCTCTGACTGTGTCTAACAGAAATTTACCAAACAACTGTAAAAACAAACCTAAACTTGAATAGGAGCGCTAATCTCAGGTTACTGTCCAGAGTCAGGCTGTATCGAACTCTCCTTGATATTTTAACGGGCTTATTTAAATATTAAAGTTGCCCTGCCACATAAAACCGTTTTTACTTGCGTACAGTATGTGTTTGTGTTCTCCTCTGTCAGCTGGGTAAAGGATGCCGATAGCCAGGCTCCCATTAGCTAGCAGGTAGAGCTGTTAGCCAATCAGAGTCAAGCAGCTTAGGTCGTTGAATATTAATAAGAACTGACACAAATAGTGCTGAGTCTTCCTGCAAGCTTTCTATACCACGCTAGAATAGCTTGAAACAAGGTAATCAAGGTATCTGTCCCACAAAAAATGTTACAGAGTCCTAGGTAGAACTTCAGACATTACCACAAAGTATTGAAATAAGTGTGGCAAGGCACCTTTAATATTATTTTTAAGCAGTTTTGTTGATTGGGGTTTCACTTACTCAAGCCTAATCAACACTTTTGTTTATAAAATTGTAAGAAATAACATGCAAATGCATCTAGACTTCCGTCAAATAAGGTAACGGACTTTAACTGTCCACAGACGGACCATGCTGACTGTAGTTCTTCCGTCCCCCAAAAAGGTCCATTCTGAGCCAGGAAAAACCCTGTTCGTCAGATGCTAAGTGACAGAGCAACAGCCACATTCACACGATCATAAACATGCAGAGGCAGACACTCATACCTGCACCAGGTATTCTCTGGAGAGAAGCGGCAGGCGGACATGTTCCATCAGGTGAGCCAAGTGTTCCTGCCGGACATCTTTATCATGGTTGACCCAAGCTATCACCGCCTCAAACACCTGCACAATGAAGCACATAGAGACACTTTAAGCACATCAGGTTCAAACACTTGGTCGTACTGTCCTACCTGCGTGTATTGAGCAGAGTGATGTGCGTATACCTTCTCCTCTGTGGGGATGGTGAGCTTGTCGCTGGCGATGAGGCTGGACACTTGCTCCATGCCCAAATTGAGGAACTCTTCACTCCCAACCACCTCAGAGAAATGTTGCTCTGTTAGCAAAAGCATCAAATGAAAAAATCTACCCCGTGACTGCAGATAAATAAAGCTTTTTATTGATCTCATTAAATAAAGAACAGTTAAGGATAAATCTGTTCTCATTCTGTCTCATCCACCGTCCCCCATCTAACCCATTTTAGAACAGCAACAAGAGCGGTTCTCTCTCACACACACACCCACACCCACACCCACACCCACACCCACACCCACACCCACACCCACACCCACACACACACACACACACACACACACACACACACACACACACACACACACACACACACACACACACAAACCTGCATAGGTGTTTGCCTGTGTGAGGAGCTGAGAGCAGGCATGTAAGTCAGCGAAGGCTCGTATCCCCAGACAGTTGGATGGGTGAAGCTGAGAGCTCAGGAACTCACAACAAGCCTTTTTCACCTCGTTAAGCTGGAGCAGGCCGGCGGCAGGGAGCAATGCCTTTCAAACACACACACACACACACACACACACACACACACACACACACACACACACACACACACACACACACACACACACACACACACACACACACACACACACACACACACACACACACACACACACACACACACACACACACACACACACACGGAAGCAAATAAGAGACAGAAGTTTTTAAACTTTAACAGCCCCTGAATACTTAATATTGGAAACATTTATTTTGAAAAAACATATCTGAATTGATATGTCCGGAATTCATCTCTTTGAAATTTAAATATGAACATTCTTGATTTCCATTTTAAAAACCTGTTTTTTAATTTTATTTTTTTCAATGGTCACAAATTCAGATAAAAAAAAAAATGAAAAAAATCAACCTACAGAATTTCAGATAAACTCACACACAGTAACATCCGGGCTACCCAGAAACCAACGCCTGGCCTATCAGAGCACGGCCTGTCAGTCATGTGATACAAAATACATACTTCCGTCGAGCCCTGAGTTCGATCGTACGTAAACATCAAACCTTACCGGAGAACCTTTGTTTACCTGACATCTTTACAGGTTCAATATCCGTGCCGATTTCTTGGATCACTTGACTTGACAGAGCCGTGCTCTGATAGGCCAGAAGTCGGTTCGATTGTATGCAGGCTCAATTGCTTCTCCCATCCTGGGTGGCCCGGATGTTACTTTGTGAATTTTTAACTTGGTGATTTTTGAGCGGAATTTCAGCAATAAAATTTGACTGGTTTTCTTTGTGAAATTGTATTTTGAAATTTGAGATCTGAATTTGAGCAATCAAATTTGATCAACCTGAATCTACTTCATTCTGTAAGTTGATTTTTTGTATCTGAATTTGTGCCCATTGAAAAATTTTTATCAAAATTCAGGAAATTCAAGACCGTTCATATTTAAATTTCAAAGAGGTGCATTCAGGACAAATCAATTCAGATATATGGTTTGCAAAGTAAAACAATTTCAAAGAGGTAAATTCAGATACGTGTTTTTCAAACTAACACATTTCAATTTTAGGTATTCAGTGGCTGTTAAAGTTCAAAGACTTATGTCTCTTGGTTGCTTCCATATTCAATGCATTGTAGCTTTGGTACAGGATGCGAGTATTTGGATGATGCATATATGTTAGTTTGAATATGTATGTGTTTACCTGCACGTTATCCTCTGTGACCTGTATCTCTGCTGTGTAAATATAGTCAACCAGCAGCCCCAGAGTCCAACCGTCCATCTCCTTTATCCTCACTCTTTTTGCCCGGCTCTCTGCCATCTCACCTGTCGGTACACACGTGTAAGACAACCATTATCACCCAGGACATAACAAAATAACAACAACAAAAATGGACGCTGAACCACAAGGTGCCAGATGTCCAGCTTGGATGGATTGATGGAAGTCCTCACCTGTGAACATAGCATGGAAGTAGGGGCTCCCAGCAGCCAGGACCACTCTGTGAGCGGCAATCTCTACATCTTCCGCCACTATGGTCACATCACACAACAAGCTTTGGCTGCATAGCATATGTAAGAGAAGGGGAGGTGAGAGGTTACAGTTAAAGTTTAACAGGTGGAACCCAGAGGATGACTGAAGAGAGAGAGAGAGAGAGAGAGAGAGAGAGAGAGAGAGAGACAGAGAGAGAGAGAAAACATCACCTGCGCAACTCATTCATGACTTTGAATGCCTTCCTCATATGCCGAGGGTTGAGAGTGACAGGACCTTGCCTCTCAACGCCATCTTCTTTGTCCAGAGCGTGTGGACAGAGTCTGGTGCACCTGAGAGAGAAATTAAAGACAGTCCATTACTGAGGGCAGACATCAGACTGTTGGTTTCTAATACACACAGTCAAGCAAATATAGTTATTTTCTTCAGCAGGACATTTTGGAGTGCATTATCTTTCATATGTGATGTCCACTTACAACAAACAAAATGAGAACATGTGTTTAAATCGTCATATATCTCTAAAGACTAGTCTATAAAGACTAGTCTATAAAGACTCAAACCCACCAGTACTCCTCTGGTGGATAAATACTACGAGGTCCCAAGTTTTATGTGTCTCATTTGATTTCAGGTGATTTGATCAAAACCACCACTTTATTTAGTCATATGCACCATGTGAGATCTATATCAACAAATAAGTCTTCTGATGAGCTTTTGACAACATTAGCTAACAATGCAGGGCAGGTCAAAGTTAATTATGTACTTAAGCTCACTAACAAGCAATTAATCAAATTAGCTACACTAATTTACACATAGTGAAAAGGGGGGCCTAAATGACAAACCAGCCTTGACATACTAATGTGGCTACTGTGTGTAAATTTGTAGATGTTGCACGTCTTTAGCAATTATATTTCTAAAATATATTAAGCAGTACTTAGTGAAAGAAGTATTGAGAACCTTTACTTAAGTGTATGTACCAATATCCTAATGTAAAACTACTCAATTACAAGTTAAAGTCCTTCATTTCAAATTCTCCTTAAGTCAAAATGGACAATTTTCCAGCAAAAATGTACACACAGTATCCCATAAAAACCTATTTTCACGATATGAGACCTTTAAGTATCAGAGTAAAATTACTCATTGTGCAGAAAAATGACCCCCATGAGTGATGCATTACTACATTATTAATTTGTAATACTGATGCATCAAGTAACATTTGCTGTTGTAGGCTAGCTGCTAGAAGTGAAGTGGTCTAGTGGTTTTCAACATTGGGGCCAGAAGCCAAAAGGGTTGGATTTTATAAGAATACTATGTTTTGTATGTGAAATCTCTAAATCTCTGATATCTGAAACTAGAAACTACAGCTGTCATATGTAGCAAAGTAGCCCACAATATTTGCTTCTAAAAGAAGTGGAGTTAAAGTATAAAACAGCAGCATAAAGTAGCCTACAAGTAGCTTACAATTGTAAATGTACTTTCTACCACTGCTCTACCACAGCACACGCTATGGCCTCTCCCTTTCATAATAAAACATCAGACACAAATTGAATCATGCTGCTCATGCCAATATCACATGGCCCTTGTTTTCTGTCACACACCCACATGCACATGGCTACATAGCAGTTAACACATATCACCTCTGCCATAAACAAAACCACCCAACAAATCCTAACATTATAACAGAATAACAGAATCCCAGATCCCCCCCGGTCAGTAGCACGCACACCGGCCGCCCGCTGTCTCTGTCAATGCGGCACCATCAGTCAGCAGACACTGAGAAACGTCAACACATACACTCGTTTTTGTTCTACTTACAGCGGATGACTGTCCATGATTCCGGTGTTTTTCAGAGGCTGAAAACTTGGCCCAGCGGCATGCACCATTCCATATCCACAATGTCGTCTTTAATGGGTCTAAATTCAAGCGTGAATCGCGGCGACCAGCTGTCCAGAGGCGGTGAGACGGGCTGACGGCAGCCCCATTAAATCAGCCTGTTTCATGAGAACACACAGCCCGACTGCGGTGACACACACTAACAAACACGTTGCGATTCAACCCGGCTGTTGTACCCTGCGGACTGCTTCTTCTGTCGGCAGCCCAGAAGAAGAAAAAACACACGCAGGAAAGGAGCCGACCAGCAGCGTCAAATGGTTTATTGTGATTTTATGTTTGCCTCTCTTGCCTCCTGGGTGTATACGGGCGCGAGAGGCGGACGGACAAGTCTACCTGTTATTTTTCCAACCGCTGATTAAAACGCACAAACAAGGACATGTCGGCAAAGATGGTCCTCTGAGCAGCCAAGGCGTCCCACAAGAAAGCACTGTCTCCCTCTAGCTGTGGAAGACTGACCGTGGAGGAGACTCATCATATTAGGAACACTCATGGTGAATAAATAAAAAGAAAGAAAAAGGTTGGTGTGTTTGAGTCAGAATGTTTGACTCAGTATCTGATTATTTTGACTTAGATAAAGGTTTTATGTATTGCTACAGAGCCCCTCAAGTCCAGTATGGCATGTTATATGTTCAGCCAATTCGATTAAACACAAAACAAAGCGAACAAAATTATGTAATACAACTATTTAAAAATAAATTGAAATCTGAGACTATTATATAGAGTAACTAATGACTCATTAATTTGATTTGCTATCTCTTAATTATGACTTAGTGTCTCATCAATTTGACTTTCCATAAGTATTTGTATTTTCATGATGCTAGTTTTATCAGTGTACTTCCTGGCAGAAATGGGCTTCCACAACATAAAGACTGCATGGATTGCTAGAAGATGCATAACAAGGGTTTTCACAACAGCTGATTCAGTTACGTAGGCATTATCTTAAGAAGAGAATGTGTAAAAAGAAGAAAACCCCTAGAGTTCTGTACTGAGTTCAGTTCTGGAAATGTAATAATAAATCCCTGGTCCCTGTTTTATCTTGTCAAGACCAAAGTCCCCTGTTTCCCAGGAAGCTTTGTCCAGGGAGTCCATCTGGGAAGCTTTGAGCCTGGCTGTCCCATCAATGGACAGGCCATAGCTATGAAGCTGCAGAGAACAAGTCTGTTAGGGTGTGAAGACGCTGAATGCATCAGAGACAACAGGCTGTCAGGAAGCTTAGTCACGGCTGATCAGAAGACATTTCTCCTGTCGGCATGTTTTTAAACCCACGACAAGACTCATCTTTGATATGTATTTACAGTATATATAAATGATATTATAAATTATGCCTCATAGTTATTTTGGCAATGTATATGAAATACAATGCTAGCTACTTACTCACTAAAGGACAAGCTCTGGTGATTAAAGGAGTACTTCACTGATTTAGTATTGCATTTCTATCAAACTTGAAGACTGTTTGAGCAACAGATTAAAACTGAATGGTCAGGTTTAAAGCAGTAGAAGTCAGGATCTTGACTTTGAGTCCTAGGTAATACTCCAAGAATGCTGGATCACATAATGCCCATAAGTCTATATCATCTTTGTTAGATCCTCTCTGCTTGGTAAAAGCCTATGTCTTTGAAACTCCAGGCTTTTTTGTCAGACTTTGTCTTCCAGAGCCACAAAAGACATTATACAACTGTGTCTATTAAGTACAACTCTCCATGAATAGTAAACTCATACTCCTGTGTAATGTTAGTGTAATGTCTCTTTAAATTCTGTTTTCAAATGCAAAAATGATGCTCTGCGCAATGAGATTAACATAATTAAGACTTTCGGTCCAGTCAAAATACTACACATTTTATTTTTACAGTAAAAAAAATAGTTGGCAACAGAAATATTTACATAAATCAAAATGCTTAAAGTTGAAATAAAACTATGTTGTAATTTTTCCACAGCCGGGCAATTGTTCTTCGGTTTTCTCATAGGTTGACACCTGAAAGCAGGCATCACACGACGTACACGGTGTGTGGTTTCTTCTTCAATGTTTGGGTACGGTCACATTACACTTCAGTCCTGCAAATATTTGCTCCATCTCCCATTCACTTCAAATCAAGCCTGTATGATTGATGATTGCAGACATGTGCTTCCTAGGTAACTTTAGATAACTTGCAGGTCAGAGCTCAACATGACATTCTGGGTGTCGAACTGTTTAATCTAACAGAAGACTAATGTTACCGCACCTCTGCTGTGTTAATTAGGTTTTAAAGGGGCAGGGGGCAGACTTGCAGAGGCCTGCTCCAAAAAGGCCAGTGGTCCCGGAGGTGGAAGGTCTGAGGGTTTGCGGTGCTGAACGCTCACATCCTCCAGCACTTGTTGCCAGTGGTGCAGTTTGGACAAGTGTTTCTGAACGAGTAATTCTTTCCTCTGTAGCTCATTACGTAACTCTGACACATCCTGAAGTGAGAAAAAAAAATGTAAGTGAGAAATGAGAAGGCGCTTATACAAATGGAGAGAAATAAATAAACTGTAAACACTGTGAGCATCTCACAAATTAGGGTCTAAGAAATAAACACAATGATACTTAAGCCCGGATACGATAACGCATTTTTACAGTTTACATAGATAATTTGGGGATCAAAAGTACAGGTACATTAATCATGGATAAATGGCAGAAACAAAGTGGATGGGAAGTGGAGAGAAACACTTCAAATCTGTCACCGTCAAGATGAATGAAAATGCAAGTCAGTCTAAAAATGTACCTCTTTCACCACCTGCTCTGGTTTCTGCACAGACAACTGAAGCCTTTTCTGTAAGAAGAAGCACTCTGTCTGTCGAGCTACATCCAGGAACTTCTGTATGCACTGGTCAACACCTGCAAACAACAGACAAATAAGACATACATCATTATTCAGATTACAATTTGAGATTAAGTAAATTTACTACGGACAAACAAAAATCTGAGGCTTTACTCACCGGTCCGAATCTCCTCCTGGTCAGTTCCATTGACGTAGTCTTGGCTTACCAGAGACGCAAAACATGCCTGAAGAATAAATGCATAGAAAACAACAGGAGTTCATTTGCTTTTTCCCCTAAATGAGTGTATTTTAAAATCCTGCTCCTTAGGGTTTGAGTACTGGTGGTTTTGTAACCCTCCAGTCTCTGACTTGATGAATAAGGATGAGAACCAACACGTCCTTAAAGACAGGCCATGTCAAATGCAGTTTTGCCATGAGGATCTGTTTCCCTATTGATGGATACCAGCTTTCCATCTAAATAATTAGGAAGAGAAACTCAATTGCTACACAGTATAAACTATGACAAAAATATTGACATTGTGATACGAGACTAGATAATGTCATATATTTTGGATAATGTAATATCGTAATGTTGCATAAGTGGTGTCTTTTCCTGGTTTTAAAGGCTGCATTACAGTAAAGTGTTGTCATTATCTGAACTTACCAGACTTCTGTAACTGTTATATTATTTGCCTTTACCCACTTAGTCAATATTGCCACATTACTGATGGTTATTTATCATAAGTGTGTAAATATTTTGTGAATACACCAATAGTCAACACTACAATCTTGTTGCGGTATCAATATGGAGGTATTTGGTCAACAATATTGTGATATTTGATTCTCTCCGAATCGCCAGGCCCTAGATTGTGAGATAGTGGAGATGGAGAAGTTTTACCTGGTCTAAAGAATCCAACTACATTTTAATGTACTTAATTTGAAGATTCAAGACATAAGGTTACATGGCTAAAAGTAGGTTTACCTCTGACCATTACACTATATTGAGGTTGAGAACTGACATTGGTTGATATAGCTTGGCTCACAGTTGGGGTTGAAGTTCATTTCAAAGGTGTTGGATGGGGTTGCAAGCAGGGCTCTGTGCAGGCTAGTCATGTTTTTTTTACCCCAAACTGGGAAAACCATTTCTTTACAGGTTTCATTTTGAGCACAAGGGCAAAGGCCATACAGAGGAAAGATCCACATCTCCTGGAAATCCCAGCAGACAAAATTCCTATGTTCAGGAGGAGCTTTCAGGTTCACGGTGCCTTGGTTTCGGGAACCTGGATTTGTTGCTGCTGGCTTACAGTCACACTATCATGATTTACTGGGACAATTTGACTAGAACAGAGCCGTTATTAGTTTTGTTAGTCATCTGTGTAACATCTTTGCTTTTCCTGCTATGAAAGCCAAAATGTCTGCTGTGAAAAAAAGGCCTGTTGTTTCATTACTTGATAATACACATATTTATAGATGTACAAAGGACTATCTAGAAAGCAGTACTGATACGAAATGGCTGATCTTGGTGGAATGACATAACTTGAATTGTCTATCCCAAACTGTTATCACAATAATCTGAAAGAACACTATTTACCACTAGAATGCCTAGGTTTAGTATAGAAACAGCCCTTGAATACAAATAAACCAATGTACACAAATGGCTGTAGAGTGTATGATTCCCAAACTAACTGATTGAACTAGTGGGACAATGAGTTGTAGTCTAGGCTGTTGCTTCCCGAGAAAAGTGAACCACAGAAACAGTTGTGTAATTGGGATGTTATGTAGTTGTTATGGTTTAGGAAATAAAGTTGCACAACGGAAGAAAGGATTAAATTTGACAATTACTTGCCATATGTCAACAACTGACAGTTTTTCTAGTGTTGGTAAAAGTGGTTGGAGTAGAGAGCTGGAAGCTTGTGAAGCTTTGACTCGGTCTGAAGGTAACGTTAAGATTAGCAATAACGTTAGCTCATTTAATTTAGCGTCTGCAGACCAAAGCTATCTCTGCATGACTTACTCTTTAGTCGTGATAAAATATGTCTTTTCATAGCCCCCTCTGTGGGACTATAGTATTTTAACAACACCAGGGAATGAAACATTAAACCTCACCTAGCTAGCTAAACTAGCTAACAAAAGTTAGCACACACCGCTAACGGAAGCTAGCACATTAGCCTCATACCTCAAATGAAGCCTCCAGTTCATCCACCAGCGTGTTGTTTCCCGGAGGTCTGGTGGCAGTACCGGGGAAGCCTGGCTGGCCCGGTCCACCTGGACCCCCGACGGGATGCACAACGGGCGGCTGCTGACCGGAGAACATCCCACTCATGGACGTTGCCATTATGTTTTCTGTCTACCTGGTCTGCACATGCGCACATAGAGGGATGTTTCTGGGTTTGGTCGTTTTGGCCAAAGTATGCGAAGTTCTGCGAACAACCCTATTTTTGGGTCTGGGGTTGTTTTAAATTATTTGGCTAGCTTCAATTAAGTGTAATATTGATGGGAATAAGACAAACAACATATGCTACGCAAACTGTTTGTTTTTTCCTAGCAAAATACTGAATACTTTCACCTCTTTAGGCTTCTATAAATCATTAATCTGAAGCAATATTAATCGAATAAACACTATAGCTTAAATTACCTCCTCAAAACTCATGCGGGTACGCAAGCAGCTTTGTTTTGCGATAAGCTTAAACCGTTTTAGATAATAGTGTGCTTCCAACTTTGTGGCAGGGAACTATTTCCCACATGCCAATGCTCCCTCACACAATGAAGAATAAAGAAATGTGATTTAAAGTTTTATGTAGAAGAACATTGCTGGCTTGTGGGATAATTGCCAGCTGGGATAAACTCCAAATTTCAGGATTCAGCATCAATAATGCGCTTGTGACAAATCTCTGCAGCCAACTTCCAAAATCTGGAAGGTCAGCCTTCTTCAACGAATTCATGCTATGATAGCAGTGCATTATTGCCCATTGTTTTGAAATAAGGTTTTTAACGTTAACAAAAGTGTGTAATGTTTTGGTGTCCACATACAGTACCTTGGGCCAAGCAGCGTACATTAGTGTTATCAACAAAAGAGCCATAGAGATAACAAATGTTTCACACACAGAACTAATTGTAGACTTTATTTGAAATTGTAAATTATGTGAGCTACGTAGTTACTACAGAGCTTCAGGTGGTTTTAGCTGAAATCTGAACAGTGTGGGGAGACACAACCTGCTTTACATTGAGGCCTCTTACGGTGCAATGATGCAATAGCAGTATGTAAAAATCAAACTCTTCAGATTTTCTTTAAAAACAAATACAGCCATGAATCCCTGCCAACATGTTCAGTGCTCTTCCAGGGTAAGGATACTGTTCATTTATGCAGACTGCAATACTTTGCCATTGCTCAGAGATCACTTTTGAATCTTGCCAGGGAAGAAGCTCACAGTCAGTCTTGTGTTCAATCACATTTTTGCCTCAATCTCTCAGCCATTGTGGGCCAGTCCTGCAGCAAACTCCACCAGCGTGCGTGTTGGTCTTCCAGACATGCCTTTTCTCAGGTAGGGAACTTCATCTTTGTTACTCATCACACCTGCGATGTCCAGATGGGCCCAATGAGGAGCGGTGACAAACTCTCTGAGGAATGCAGCTGCTGTGCATGCACCGCCAGAACTAGAAACGTAATCAAGGCACAATACATAATCCATGAATATACTCCTGGGTCCTGTTCTTCAACTGTGGCTTAACTCAATTAGGCTAACATGCTGTTATCAGGCTAAAATAATCCTGTTTATTCTCATCCCGCTTATGTGGTTCTATAAAAATGTTATTATCAATGTACGAAGAACGAGGTAGTGTACTGCTCTGATGCCAAGCAGAGTGTAGTGAGATACGTACCGGCTGTACTTGCCGATGTTGTTGAGGTCAGCCAGCTGGCTGTCAGTCACCTGTCTGGTGTAGTGCTGGAACAGAGGCATCCGCCACACTCTGTCACCTGTCACAACACTAGCCTTCACACACACACACACACACACACACACACACACACACACACACACACACACACACACACACACACACACACACACACACACACACACACACACACACACATAAACACACGCGTCAACACAGGATCTAATGGACTAAGATGTTGTGAGTGTGTTTATTGTGCATTCGCAGAACCTTGTGCAGCTGCTCCCAGAGCCAGTCAGAGTTTGTAAACACTCCAGTTGCTGCTGAGCCAAGAGCTACATCCATCGCACCTGGGAGACAGAAAAATACAGATTTTCATATTTATGAATAACAATTAGCACATTTTTAATTTAATCATGTAACATCATCAGCCTAAGGTTGCTTTCACACCTGTAGTCACATTAATTTCTTGACAGCAAACCAACGTGCAAACATGATTTTTGGGTTTTGGTTGCATCATAAGTGCTACATGGGGACCAATCATGCAGCACTTTTCTTGAACCATATACTATATATACACACACACACAACACATCCTATATTTTTTAATGTATCTTCTCTAGAGCTTTAACAATTCCAAATTTTGCTGTACATGTAGCATGTCAAGATGTACAAAAAAGCTCATTGGAGCCATAACATGTACGTATATTTTGTGTGCTGCTGTAACACTGTAATTTCCCATTTCTTTGGGATCAATAAATATCTATCTATCTATCTATCTATCTATCTATCTATAACCATTACCCGGTTTGAAATTAGTGTGTTTTTGGCCATTTCCACAGGTCATACTTTAATGAACTCCTAGAGACTTCAAATTTGTTCGGTATCATCTTAAGACCTTAAAGATGAAAAGTTATTAAATGAAAAACTTTTCGTCATAGGACATGGCTGTGGCAGGGTGACCATTTTGTGCGTTTCGCCATCGAAACTGGAAGTGGATGTAACTTGAGTGTACATTGTCCAATTGGCTGGAACCTTTCCAGGATTCATAAAAGTTCAATGCTGACGACATCTACAGGCCGATATTGGCTCAAAGTCATAGCCCCCCTTTGTGGCAACAGAAAGTAGACCTAAAAGTCAAGGTGCTATATACAAAATGTGTCATGATTGACAAGACTCCAGGCCTGAGGACATCTCCAGGCCAATATTGACTTTTGATCATAGCGCCCCCGGCTGGCAAAAGGAAATCAGCCTTAAATGGAAAACATCATCCGATTTACATGAAACTTAGAATGTGTGGTCTATAGAGCTATTGAGCACCTACTCTCTAGCCAATCCCATGTACTCAGACCACGCACCCTTCCATAACTTGTGAACCGTTTAAGGTAGACTTGTGTAAGTTAACATTGAACTCAGCAAAGAGTTCCTTTTTAATTGGTGATGGTTTACATTGACCCAAATGCTTAAACCACGCTCCCTTTAATAACTAATGACCCATTTCTTGTACACTATTGTGTGAGGTATCATTGAACTGAGCAGAGAGTTCCCTTTTCATTGGTGATGATTTACAGTGTCTGAGTGCCATGGTAATGCAAGTTTGCAAGGATCGTTGTTTGCCAGTAACCCCGCCGTGTCAGGAGGTGCAAAGGCTGCTAACGCTGCTTACAGCTTTAATTAGGTATTACTCTTTTTTTTTAAATTAAAGTTTTAAATGATAAGGATACATGTTTTGGTTAAATCACTGTTATGTGACCCAGATAATGTAATAACACAAGTTTGAAGACTATGAAGTAAACAATGCCTCTTTATCATCCCCCCCCTTGTTATTTTTGTTGTTATGAACGTGTATAGTGCCAAAAAACTAACAATTGAAATAATAATGAAACTATATAGCCCAACTGATAATCACTTATATAATTACCAATGGCATATCTAAACAAACTCAACAATTACCAGATATACGCCCTTAGACCTGAGCTAATGTTATCAATTAAGTGTGGTTAAACAAAGGAAACGCTATTATGTAAAATAATTGACACTTAGACAATTATGCAATGATTGTTACAAGCCAAATCTTCTCTGGTGTGTTTTTTGATGGTTAGTTACAAAATGATTTTGCATACTATACAGATCACTTCCTCAACGGTTTCTTTCTTTCTTGAGAACTAGCTTTTCAGGCGGTCACACTCTGAAAGAGGGTCCGTGACAAAAACAACAGCAACCAGTTTGTTTGAATCTTACCAACCAAAAGTTGAAGTAACTACTATAGGCGGGCCCCTTCCCTAATCCAACCCCCCCTACTTCTGCTGTCCCCTAATCGTACCACACCCATTTCCAAAATCGGGCCTTTTGATCTCAACTGCAAACCTGTAAAATTTCGTAAATGCATCTTGCACGGTTGCAACACTATCGTGGAGACAAAATCAGTTTTCAGTCAACTACTAGAGTTCAGTCAACTACTCAAAACTTTGGGGTAGATCCCGCTACAGTGGATCTTTTTTAGGGCTAAATTTTTTCATGACGAGACATACACAGACTCCAAGGTTAAAATCACACCTGTTAGCGTAGCAACATTGACGATGGCTCTGGGGTTGAAGGTGTGTCCGTAACACAGTGCGTCAGCGAGAACCAGTCGGCCTTCTGCATCTGTATTATCAACCTGTGCAGAGCAAGAAAACCTATTCATCTGCACACACACATCAAGTGCATGAACACATCACACTCGTGTTACTGTTTGGTCCACCCACCTGGATCGTTTTTCCATTTCTGGCAGTGACAACATCTCCTGGTTTAGTAGCTTTTCCACTGGGCATGTTCTCACACAGAGGAGCAAGACCTAATTTATTGTAACCAGTGGAAACCCAAAGGTTAAGGGATTTGTTTTCACTTAAACATTATATTTTTCTATTTATCAAAAATAAGTAATGCACAGGGATTCAAAGGTATAAAAAAAGAAGGCCAGAAACGCTTACCAATAATGTTGATCGGTAGTTTCAGAGCTGCTGCTGTGACAATCGACGCACACACAGTGGCAGCTCCTCCCATATCAGCTCTCATTGCATCCATAGAAGGAGACGGCTTCAGAGAAATACCTCCACTATGGGCAAACAGAGGGAATGAAAAAACACCGTTAGTGTGAGCATAGTAACTTTTTTATATGATGAGGTAGTGAGCAGTGTGTATAATTATGGTTTACCTGTCAAAGGTGATGCCCTTGCCCACTAAGAGCAGCGGGGCCTGCGTGCTGTCAGGAGAACCGTTGTAATGGAGCTCCAGGAAGACAGGGGGCTCCTCTGAGCCTTTAGACACACTGAGAAATGCTCCCATCTGTTGCTCCTCTATCCAACCCTGAGATCTATAGAAAACACATGAACTCTTAGACAAGAACTCTTTTCCTTTATCTACTCTTCAGAGTTAAGCCAACAATCCATAATAAGACTATACTTTAAGTGATAGAATATTTTGAAATTTTTATAAGAGTTGTCCATATAAGTGTTCAATTTCTCTTTTTTATTAGGTTTATCAAGTTGTTTCCTGTAGATACACAGTATATATATATATATATATATATATATATATATATATATACACACACACACACACACACACACACACACACACACACACACACACACACACACACTGATTTATTTATACTGCAACACTGATTATTTGTTTGTTATATTTTTCTTCAAAGGACTTTCAGTTTCATATCTTGACTGTCATATCTATTTATCAGAACTTTAATATATTTTGATGTTCTGCTCTGACAATGAAACTAATATATAACTACAAACAACTAATGTTAGGGAAATCTGTATGCGTTTCTTAATTTATTTATATGCATAAATAATACTGTATTTCCCATGTGCATTTGTTGCTTTTTGTTTTTGTTTTTTGGAGTACTGTCGCATTTATGAATGATGCACAAACCTCTTGTTTATTGTGACTCGCTCAGCATGCGGCGCTAGTTTCTCTTCGATGGTGTTGGCGAAAGCAGTAGGAGTGATGTGATTGGCGGGAGCTTCCATGAGTAGCCGTGCAAGGTTTTGGCCTTCTGCATACATGACTCCTTTCTGCCAACCGACCGAGTCAGCACTGAGAACAAATATACACAGACATAAATACATTAGCATGATGCTGCATCTATAATGATCTATCATACATCATGTATGAACTTAAGAGCCAATTTCTACCTGTGACGGGGCGCATGGCTGCCGTCACAGTAGCTATACGCTAACTAGTTCAGCCCTCAAAGACAGACCTGGAATGATGCCTGTATATATGTTTATTTAGTCAGTTTATACTTTTATTTTATTGATCACAAGATTATTCACACCTGTTAACCTAGCCATTCCACTTTGTTAATGTGAATTGTGTAGTGTGTAAATGTCTAGCATAAGAGATTCATTTTGGCTGTATGTAGCCTTTTTTAAACTGTCTAGTCACCTGAGCCACACCTGCATTGTAGAGTTGGTATGATCCAATTTCCGGTGCGGGCTTCAGGCCTATATAGTCTGGCAGCTGAATTTGTTCTCGGGGAGAGCATGAGAAAAACTGAGGGTGTATGATGTAAGTCTGCTGGATACCCTCAGAAATGACTTGCCTGTAGGTCATTAGGAAACAGTGTATGTTTTTTGAGACTCTCCCGTCAGTTTCTTTTATTTTTGTGAAAATATTTTATTCTTCTTTAATTTTGATTTTGTTAATGGTTCTTGTTCTTAGTAGCCCATCTTTTTCCAACCACATCTGCGATTCATGAATCTTTTTTACTTGCTCGACAACTGGCTACATCTACCTACAACACTACCTACAGAATTTTGCCCCAGCTTTATGCTACAGCCCATCTGTTCCTCTACCTCCTATGAAGCTGTGTGGTTACTTTGGTCTTCTTCTTGGATTTGAGTTGGTCATACTGGAACAAACCAAGAGCGGCACCTTCTGCTGCTGACTGGGCATCCCCGCAGCCGTCCACCTCCACATGCTTCACCTCCAGGTCCTGAAGCAACTGGCAGCCAGCTGAACACACACACACACACACAGCCAAATACACAGATAACAGGTTCAAACTCCCGTAGATCCTGCATGTAGCCACCAGCACTAAGACAACCAAAAATGTGTGTCTTACCTGACACTGCCTGTCTGATGTTCTCCTTGTTGGTGTCCCAGTTCTCTGACCCACATACACCTGCACTGGTCTTACCCAGCCCGACTACTGCCACACACGGAAAGTCCTGTAGAATTCACAGGGAAGATTTAAACATTTTGTCAAGAGACAGGGTTTTTCTCGATCAAGCACCACAACTTGTTACCTTGTGGATTCCATAAAATATTCTGCTTTTGCCTTTCTTGAGAGTCGGCCCGGAGCTGTAGAGAACATAACAAAACAAGTTTATTGTTTTATCAACTATCCAATATTATGTAATTCACCTCTGGCTATTTTATATGTATACGGTTGCTTAATAACATTTTAGAGACTTTTGTCTCGGACACTATGCACTTAGTTGATTAGCTAAAACTAACACAGTCTAAAACAACAGCCCTGCGCTAAATCATATGTTCAGGTAGGCTATAATGTATCGTTTTTTTAACTTTCCAACAGAAAGACTGTTGTATATCTGCATTAGTCTAAGTGTATATTGTTGGCGTCACATACACATAAATATACAGACAGCTCACAGTTATCACAGACTCACATTTTCAGCAGTTCAGAGAGTTTACCAGACAGAGTTTGGTCAAAACCTGCGGCTGCTTCTGTAAGATGACTGCCACCCTCCTCTCCGTCCTTCTCAAACACTCCCAGCACCAGACCCTGCAGACACATATAAAACACAGTAAGGAACCACATCCGCCCACTGAACCAGTTGGTCTATCTCCATCACAACAGAATAGCTCTGGTCCCTCTAGGAAAAAAACGAGCCATCACCCTTACTTGTAACTTCTCCTTGTGTGTTATGATGGCTATTATAATATCCAATCAACATGTCAGCATCAAGGTTTGGGAGTGTCCCATTCTACTTAATGATGAAACAGGTTGTCCGTGTTATTTATTGGTTATGATGCTTTAGTGTACTGCTAACATTCTAGGTGTTGATCCTTGTGCCCTACAAAGTCATAAAGGTAAGTGACATGGTTTGATAAGAGTAAAAGCTGCTCCGAGTTTTGGATCTTTAATTATGAGTGAGCCTGTTGTAAGCTTACAGCTCTTTTTTAAGATTATTTTTTGGGGGCTTTTCCAATTATTTGATAGTGACAGCGGATAGGCAGGAAAGGTTGGGGAGAGAGCGATAGTGGATGACATTCAGCAAAGGGCTGCAGGTCAGACTTTGCCTTCATGGGGCGCACGCTCTTAGTGGGGGTGCTAGATGCCGCCCCCAGCTCATGTCCGTTTTAAAGGTCCCATGGCATGAAAATGTCCCTTTATGATGTTTTTCAACATCTTACAATATGTTTCCCCAGCCTGCCTATGGTCCCCCAGTGGCTAGAAATGGTGATAGGTGTAAACCGAGCCCTGGGTATCCTGCTCTGCCTTTGAGAAAATGAAAGCTCAGATGGCCCAATCAGGAATCTTGCCCCTTATGACCTCATAAAGGACAAGGTTACCTTCCCTTTCTCTGCTTTGCCCGCCCAGAGAATTTGTCCCACCCATGAGAGAAAGAGACATCATGGCCTTCAAACGAGCAAAGTGGCAGCTGGTCAAGGCCACAACCCCAACCCCAGCCTCCCCCCCCCCTCTCCTCCTCCTCAAAAGCTACAGAATCCAAAATGGCACACACCAAGGAAAGCTCATTGTGGGACTGGCTCTAGTGGCTGTAATTCTGCACCAAGGCTGAATTTTGGTAAAGAGACTTCAGATTTGCTATTAGGGGCCCACTAAGCTCTATATAAAAGCATCCAAAGAGCACCAGGTCATGGGACCTTAACACAAACCTCACACATTACACTGACTAGCTGTATTACTGTTCTGTAATGAGCTATCACATTTGAACCGTAACAATTCTGACCAAATGCTACTGTAACATTTCTTCTGGGCAAAACCTAAATTCTGCATGTGTAGTCTAAGGTCTTCAGGGAGCAGTCAGCTGGCCATATGGAGTCAGAACAAAACAGGGTGAAGCAGAATTTAGAGGAATGTGTTCTCCTGTGACTTTGCTTGACTGATTGCCTTAAGTTTCGATCTCCTGGTTATTTGGAAAATCTGAAATACATCCATATTTCAAGATAAACATGTCTTTGTGAGGCTGATAAACGGAAGTAACTAGCACATACCGTTTCTGACACCTAAAAACAAACACCCACACACTGATGCTCGTTCTCTCTCTCTCTCTCGCGCGCGCGCGCACGCGCACACACACACACACGCGGGTTCAAACCTCCGATACACAGTTCCATGTTAGTGTGAGAAGTGGATGAGTTCTGTGTGAGTCAGTGACATTTCAGTGAGCTGTCAGCTAATGTTTGACAGCTAACGGCTACTTACTTTTCTCTCGTTCAGGTGAGTCTGTGACGCAGAAAAGGACCTGCAGGGTTTTGTCCGCACCGCCGTCTGCACGGTTCTCCTCAGAAGAAGCATTGTCATCTGTTGTACATATATAAACTCCCAAACAAACTATTAACTCAGAGAGTTAGAGGTCGCAAACATGTGGGAAAGGCAGACAAATCGACCTGACAGCGTCGCGGTTTACACACGTCACCAAGCAAGAAGGTTACGTTTTCATCGCCACCTGGCGGCAGCAGCGAGGCACTGCAGGCTTTAAATCAGCAGCAGTTGACGATGTATCACATAATAGATTCAATAGGTCACAGAATTTAAATCTACGTTTAAATAGTTTGCACACTTTTTAGCATGACAATGAATAATTTAAAGAGACTAAAGTTTCACTTGATTTTGACTTGTTGTTTTACTGAAATCATACAGTAGATGTATAGGCTACTATAAGGAGATCCTCACTGACGGGATATTATATCACTGTAGAGAGCCAATGAAAGAGTTACATACAAAGGTTCAGGTCATTGGAAGATTATAACAAAAAGAAACACATACTGTATAGGCGTACTACAACAATTTTTTAATTGTTAACTTTAAATATTTGTTTGTCACAAGGTTGTTAGAATGATTATAACCAATCCAACAATGTAAAAAAATGTTTTTTTAATGATGTCCAGAGTGACATTTTTCCCAGTTCCTTTTTTCACAGCTGACTTTTTTTTTAGATGTGAGGATGTTCATATGACCAAATTAAAGTGAACAGAAATCAAAAGATAATCCTAAGTCTATTTCTGTTCATAGAAGATTATGGTATGGTTTATATTTATCACATGAGCCCAGAACTCGCCATAGCTGCACTTTCTATCAGGGATCAAGAATAATTACTGTGAAAAAAATCCCTCATGAAGGGGCTAGAACAACAGATCCGGGGGCGACCTCAAGCTCACCCGGTAGAGTGTGCGGCCCATGTAGGCTGAGTCCTTTGCAACGGTCAGGGTTTGAATCCGACCTGCTGCCCCTAGCTTCGTGTCATCTCATCTCTAACTCTCTCTACCCTGCTTTCCTGTCTATCCACTGCCACTATCTAATAAAGGAAGAGCCTCAAAAGAATAACAGATCCGTTAATTGCATTCTATACATAAAATGAGAAAATAATGATGTATTTACATAGTGAAGCTATAGACAGAATATATCCAGCACAAACAAGTGCTTTGCACTCATGTAGGTTACAGTATCAAGACTTAAGGGGATCTGGCACAGTGTTGGTTTCACTTTGCTGTCAGTTACTGTGGTTGGTTCCAGTCAACCATGAGTGATGTAAAAGCTCCTTGGTTGGTCCTTCAGTAGAGCAGGTCCAGAGCAGCAATGGTTGGTTCTTCAGGTTTCTTGATCTCCGTTTTGGGCAGTTTGATCCGGCTCATGGCAACCACTCCACAGACAGCAAAGTGAGTGGCAATGCTGCCTACACCCAGCCAGAAGGACCAGTCCAGGTTGTCATCCAGGACAACCAGCACAAAGAGGTTCTCCTGATGATTAGCCACCCGCTCGGTCAGACTGTGGTGCCTCACGGCTGCCAGGAAACACAGCGTGCCCAGAGCACCGAAGAAAGCTGGAAGAAAGGTCAGGCAAGGAAAAAAAAAAAGGTGAAGTACCGGTAATGCTCAAAAGCATGAGGAAGGGAGATAAAGAAAAACATATACGAATGAAGAGGTGTGATAGAAAATGCACTGAAATAAAAATAACAACAAGAAGAAATTGTTGACGAGACCGAAAGGGGTCTTAACTGGATGAGTTATAAAGTGGACAGAAGCACAAGTGGAAAAAGTGAGGGTGGAAATGTTTGAGCAATACTTTGAGGGAATGAGTGAATACAAAGTTGCCTCTCATACCAGCAATGAAGTTCCATAGGTAGAGTCCTTTGTGCCCTTTGATGCTCTGGTAGGGAACTTTGCGTGCGTTGTAAATGCAGAAAGACAGACTGACCAGTGCAAACCCCACAGCCACCAGCAGGAAGAGGATCACCATCATGTGAAGGCCGCCATTCAACTTCCGCACAAGGTTTGGGAAAACTGCAGAGAGAAAAAAACGAGAAAAACGTTATCAGCGGTGTGAGATGGTTTGAATGGGTCAAGACTCGTGAGATCCAGGTAACAGCATAGAAGACGAGTTATGTTGCACCCTACTTGCCTGAAAAAGGGTTTGGAACCAATGTTTTAATGTAAAAATGTTAGGTTATTTTGTATGTTTGCATTATTTAAATAAATGAACTAACTTAATGACTTACTAGCATGTCTCTTTGTGGTGGCAGTATGTGTCCTGTGATGTGTGTTTCTTATTCTTATAGAAAATGAGAGCATGTGGCAGGTTGTAATTGTCATGCCTGTATTGCTTATATGAGTTTACATTTTATCATGCAAAAATTACCCAAACATATTTAAAAGAATGGAATGGTATGGAAAATATAAAGATATAATAATAGGTATAAACAGAAGAAATCTAATGAACTCATAGCAAATCATGCCTACTCTAAGCAACAGTTTAGTTTTTCCTTAAGAAGCTTTGAGGTTGGAAGAAATTATTTATTCTACTATCTTACAGTGTCAAATTCTATAAATATACGTTTACATTTAATCAACCCAAAACTGTGTTTTTCTTATTGCTGCTCTATTTCATCAAATATATTTGCCCGGTCAAATTCCCCAAAAATGTATGCCTGTGATCTCCAGGACTTCTTTTCTTGTAATTCTGATGGTGTACGCTATTGATCAGCGTGTGAACGTTTGCTTTCTAGAGTAGGCCTAGGTGATAATACCACATTGAGCCATCTGCATGGATGTTATGGGCTAAGAGCCACTTCCACTGTTAAACAGCCTACACTCATTTAGACCTAGTAGGTAGTGCTACTGTTGTTCATGCAGCAGGTCATGGGGATCCAAATAAACAATACACTTCAGTTTGAACTTTTTATTATTTCACATTTGCAATTGCATAGGCTAAATATTTGACCTGTATTTGACATATTTCCAGAAATATTGTCTTAGTAGGCTATAATGATTGTTTATTTGTTGAATATTGAACATTTTGGGTAGCTATAGTTTAGTCTTCCATCCTGGCTGCGTCTGATCTTACTGTATATTTTGGAGCGTCTATTGCCGAGTCCGCACCTCTTGATCTTCCCACCCTGGAACAAGCCGTAGTAAATGTCCCCGATGAACTGCTCCATCTCCGGATGGGACGCGTTCACAATCTCAGCTCCGGTTTTACACAGGAGCCGTCCGGTGACCCACCGCTCCGTGGACAGGGCCACGACCAGGAGCGCCACCGAGCCGACGCACAGCACCGAAGCCACCGAGAACGTTATCCGTTTCCACAGCGAAGGCATCTTACGAGCCCATGGTGCCCCGAGGAAGGTAACACGACGCCGGGCAGCGACCGCGAGGCACGCTCGGCGATCACCATGAGTTTATTCTATGGTTTGAAAAAAAAAGAAAGAATCATAATCGGTTAGATAGCTATTTCTCTCGGGAAAATGTCGCATGTGGGCTACTTGTTAGTCACAGAGGAGGAGAAACCGAATCTATGGCTGTCAAAGAGATCTGTTACCGGGAGAAACTCTATCCGGCTCCCTCCCTCTCTCACACTCTCCTCTTTATTCAGGGGATGAATCAACATTTGCAGCTTGGCCTTTGGAGATGGAAATGTTTCACGATTGGATTCCATAAAATCATAAACATGGTGACAGAGTGACGGTTATGATTCATTGTCACTCAGAACCCTAAAGGTCAGATCAGAGCATTAAACACGTGGGGGGAGTTTATTATTATTTATGTGGCCTTTACCGTCTGAATCCCTCATCTTTTTTTCTTGCTTATTCATTAAAGTCTATGTGCAAGTGCATATTTGTGTAGCCCTGGAAGGATTACGTGCGAGATTTTTTTGCAATTTGTTTTGTGTTACCTCGCAAAACTTTTCTCAATAATCTTATTACAAACAGGAAAAAGTAAAACAAGTGTTAAAGTTTTAAAAGGTCTATTGTCTAAAAAACATGAAAATTATACTGTACAACTACAACTGTAGACCTTAATTTTGATTTGTTTAGTTCATTATTCTTTCTTATTAGGTGTAATGTCTGCCTAGTATTATTTTTTACTGTTATTGTTGTATATTTTGTCATTTGATAGATTATTTTGGCTGAAAATTTATTGTGTTAGTTTTGAATCTTCTTCTGATATGTAATTCCCCTGCCTTTAATTCAAGAGTAAAAAAAATAAAATCAGTTATTATACATTATTAATCAATCCACTGAACTAAGGTGTGAAATGTGATCAAGGTTTTCTTTGGCGACATCTGTCGGTGATTTTGTAAAACTACATGTCGTAATGACGTCAGAGTACGTGACTCAGATGTCAGTCTCCCAGGCAGCAGATGAGACCGTTTGGCGAAGATGGCGGACTCGCTGTCATCAGGTCTGGGAGAAGAGCAGGAGAAGGAGGAGGACAGGGAGAGGGACAAGAAGGCAGCCAAAACAGAGAAGATCAACGAGAAGGACGGAGTCACGGAGACGTTAGCGTTCAACGATAAAAATGGCGGCAGTAAGGGCAACAAACGCAACCTGTCAGGTGAGAGCTTGCCTCGGTTAATACAGCCCACAGTTTGACAGGACTAACGGAGCTAGCTAGCTAGCTGCTGAAGTGATTATTTTTCTATTTAACTGGCAAACTAGTATTTGGTTAGATAATATCAATGCACTGTATGTGGGATTTTTGTTGCTTGGCCACGCAGTTACATTTCTTATCAGTTACTAATTCTGTGCAGCTTTGTGCGCTGCTCTGAGTTACACTTCATCTCAGGGTGAAGCTAACATAGATGCTGAATTAAAGTAACGATAGGTGGTTAATTTATGTCATGTGCATCCAAATTATGCTCCGACTGTAACCAAGACAATATGTCATGTCAATTTGTCATGAAGGAGTCTAAATATAGGCCAGTGTATCAAGGCTTTTGTATCAAGACGTGCCGTTTCTTTGCACATGCGCATTCAGAATGGCTGCTGAGCGTGTGTGCATACTGTATCCAACCAAAAGTGTGGACACCCCGGTGTACTTTTGGACTGGAGCTGTTTTTCACGGTTTTGACTAGTCTTCTAGTTCCAATGAAAGCACTCCAATGATTGAATATTGCACACACCAAAAAGGCCTTTCCCAGCAAGCATGTTGACTTGTTAAAGTAGGTAAACCACAGGTGTTACTAATAAAATAATAATGGCTCTGCTCTGTTCAAGCGTCTCAGTAAGCCATATCAGTCTGATAGTGAACCAGCATGCACAATACCAGGATTCTGAAACAAAAGTACCAAAAATTGAGTTCAGCCATCATTTATTTCAACATTTACACATGCTTTTGCTACTGTGCCTATTGATGTAACAGGGACTGAGATATGCAAAATGTTGGATTTCTACACCTTCCATAATGCAGCTTTATAGACTCTTCTTGCCTGGTATACACCCCCCTCTTTCAAGCTCCCTTGCCCTCATAATGCATGCTTAAACATTTTGAATTCAAGCCCAACCTCCTTTGGAGCCACAAAAGAAAACACTGTTCAACTGTTTTCGCAGCCTGAGTTGTACTCCCTGACTAATAAATTGACTAATACACAAAATAAGTGCATTGCGCCTTTAGGTGAAATCTTAATGCTGCAGGATTAAATGTATTTCAGACAACAGTATGCTTTCAACTGTTTGACGAAGGCCATATGCTGTTTTAATACAATGCCGCTGTGCATAAAGCGAAGCCTACAAAGAAATGGTTTCCATTGGTGGTTTCAACCCCAATTGTGAACTAGGATTTATCACCCAACATCAGTACTCAGCCTCACTAAGCCTGAGAGAAAATCCCTGAAGCCAGGATTGGCGGTTATAGCGGCAGGTTTACGGTTTTGGAATGAGATGTTCATCTGAGGTGTGAAACATCATTGACAGGGAATTTCCCTTAAAAGGCTGTAAGCG
Organism: Etheostoma cragini; assembly: GCF_013103735.1. NCBI lineage: Eukaryota > Metazoa > Chordata > Actinopteri > Perciformes > Percidae > Etheostoma > Etheostoma cragini. Next base: position 10,287,277 of record NC_048408.1, read on the forward strand.
TCTATGTGTTTAATGCTTTGTCTTTTTTCCATTTCTGGCTCTAGACCTGTCTCTGGTCAGATTTATAACTACTGAGCTGACCAGAGGCTACTTCCTGGAACACAATGAGGCCAAATACACAGAGCGCAGAGAGAGGGTCTACACCTGCCTCCGCATCCCCAAGGAGCTCGAGAAGGTAAACACACAAACAATTCCCTGTGGGGAAAAACATGTAAGGTCACAAATAAATAAAAGTATTCCTCCTCTCCATTTCTGTCTCTCATTCTCTCTCTTTAGTTGATGACATTTGGCTTCTTCCTCTGTTTGGATGCCTTTCTCTATGTCTTCACTCTGCTGCCCCTCAGGGTGATTCTGGCCCTTTTGCGACTCATCACATTGCCATGCTGTGGCCTCAGGTAAAGTACACACTTAGATAATAGCGATTCAAATGTAAAAACATTTCCTTAATCAATCATTGGCCACATTATTATTCGACTAAAATTAAAAGCTTTTGAGCAATACAATATTTCAATAAGCCTGAAAAGTTCTCATCAGTTTGAATCAACTGATGATACAGTTTTAACAAAAACATAATTTTCAAGTTCAAGACCTTTATTTGTCCCTGAGGGGCGATTACTTTTGCTGCAGTAGCAAAGAAGTTAACATACACTAAATGACAACAAAGACAATTTACCAAAGACATGGGTAAATGACTACCACAACATTAAAAGTTTAAGTTCAAGTGTGCCTTATGTGCAGACCTTACCTATTCTTTATTAGGTTAAGCAGCGAGATAGCAGAGGGTATGAGGGAGAATTTATCTATTTGTTATGGCTGGTGGCTAACTGAAGCGGGAACCAGAGGGCAGCATCATAAACTCTGCATGCGAGGGGAAAGAACTATCAGACATGATGGATTCTGCCTTTTTAAGCACATGTCTATTGGACAGTTCAGTTGGTTTCATCTGCTGAACCCCAATGATTTTGCTGCTAACTTTATATACCATTGCTAATGTGATTTTTCGTTTTAAACTAAGAGAAGCATAACTGCAAATCCATGAAAAAGTAAAGACGGACTCAATAAAAGATTTGTGAAACAATGTCATCAGGGATCTGTCCACTTGAAACGTAGCTAGCTTTCTCAGACAGAAGATACTTTGCTTTTGCCTTAGTATTAGATTCCATAAATAATAAATATATCTTGTAAATATAATATGTTGATATTAATACCTCCACTATGCCGTTTAAGTGATAAAGTGATACACTAGGGTTGAAGCTAACAATAATTTTGCTTATGAGTTATTGTACCTACTACATGTCTAATAGTCACACTTTAAATTGATACCTGTTGGATAAAACAAGCAATTTGAAGAGGCAATTTTGTGCTCAGGGAAATTGAGAATTTGTATTTGTATCTTTTCACATTTCATTCACCGAATTATTTATCAGTTATTATTATTATTATTTAATTAAATAAGAACATATTTGTTAGTCACAGCCTGGGAACAAACTGACTAATCTGTTCTGGCAAATAGCTTCACATGACAATGTCCACATTAGTGTGATAACAGAAACAATCAGTGTTCTTAACCTCTAGAGGGCATTAGAGCCTTTTCTGACTTTTTCAGGCTAAACGGATAACCCTTTTTTTCTTTCTCGTCTTGTGACTTTCTTCTGTGAACATTTCTTCCATGTGTAATTTGTGTCTGTTTGTGTTTTTAGTGGCTCCCGCCTGCTCCAGCCAGCCCAGGTGTGTGATGTGCTCAAAGGCTTCATTATGGTGCTGTGTTACTCTATGATGAGCTATGTGGATTACTCCATGATGTACCACCTCATCAGAGGACAGTCTGTCATCAAACTGTACATCATATACAACATGTTAGAGGTACACCCGGACTATACTGCACAAACAACTGTTGATAACTCTGATTGTAGTGAGCCACCATCTCATTCGCTCTCATTGCCTCCTTGCGTCCTTCCCCTGTTGTGTTGCCAGGTGGCGGACCGCCTGTTCTCATCATTTGGCCAGGACATCCTGGATGCTCTGTACTGGACAGCCACAGAACCCAAGGAGAAGAAGAGAGCGCACATAGGCGTGATTCCTCACTTCCTCATGGCTGTGCTCTATGTTTGTATCCTCACTGAGAAGGACCTGTAATTGTTGACAGTCTGTGAAAATGATATCTACACATGCGTTTTTCTAACAGATAGCTGCCCTTGTTAACTAATCTTTTACCGTTAACTGACAAGTAGGCTACTGAGTCCTACTTCACCTGTCCAGGAGGCTCGGACATAGGTTCTGCAGCAAAAATAGCTCTAATCTGTATATGATGGGAAGCTGTAACTGTTTGAGTAATTCTTCTAGCAAAAGGCCAATCGTTGCTAGAGTTTTTACTGGTTTTATGTAATCTGTGATGTTAAACTATCTTTTAGTTTTAGACAAATTTTTGGACCACAGAAGTTATTTGAAGATGTCACATTTGGCTTTGAGAGGCATTTTCTATTATTTTTGGGCATTTTATTGACAAAACAATTAGTTAATTAACGGAAAATAATACGGCAATTTATCAATAGGGAAAAATCATTAGTTGTAACCTCACATAGCTTTACTTCAACTTTAGGAGAATGTGCATATTAGTGGGCTTACATTAGAATGAACACAGAGCATGATACTCTTTACTGTAGTCCTCAGTGTATTCTTTTCCTCAGCATGTTTGTATCTAGTTCTCCATGCCATCCTCATCATGGTTCAGGCCACCACTCTCAACGTAGCCTTCAACTCCCACAACAAGTCCTTGCTCACCATCATGATGTCAAACAACGTGAGTATGATGCACACAGACACTTGTAACTCAACTAAATTGCTTGGAGAATAAATTCAGCCATAATAACTACTTTTTTTGTTTTGTTGCAGTTTGTGGAGATCAAAGGAAGTGTGTTCAAGAAGTTTGAAAAGAACAACCTTTTCCAGATGTCAAACAGTGGTAAGGGGTCAAAGATACCTAAAAGAATCTAAATAAGTGGACTGTGGATATTTTGTTACCCAGCCTTTTGAACTTTGTGATTTGGTACAAGGTAAATTTATGGAATTGAGCTCAGCTGCAGTGAGTACAAAGTAGGTTAATCCTGGATTGATTTGTTTGTTTCCCGCAGACATAAAAGAGAGGTTCACCAACTACATCCTCCTGCTCATCGTCTGTCTGAGAAACATGGAGCAGTTCTCATGGAACCCTGGTAACTAATGCAGCAAAGCACAGATAATACAACATTTCTGATATCTTAAGGGCTGAATTATGTATATGACAGTTAGTCACATCACACTGCTATGGTACATAATCGGGTCCTCTTGTTGTGATTCAACACTGTCACTGACTTTTATAACCAATATTATATTGAATAGTAACACTAATCATTTTTCAATGTTTGTCTTCAGACCACTTGTGGGTGCTGTTTCCTGATGTAGTCATGGTGATTGCCTCAGAGGTTGCCGTGGATGTTGTGAAGCACGCCTTCATCACCAAATTCAATGACATCAGTGCTGATGTGAGACCCATCTTGCATAAAGTACTTTCACAGTTCAACAATAGGTTTTGGTTAAGTGTGACAGCCGCAGGAGCGATGTTGTTTTAAAGACAGTCCAAAAAAATACATTTAAATTTGGCAAAATAATGTGCCAAATATGTTAGCCAGGCACACTGTACATGTATTGTTATTTACAGTTGGGATGTTCAGTATTTCCGTCAGTTTGCATGTGAGTTGTAGTATAGTTTTAGGAGAATAGGTCCTAATAATCCTCTGCAGGATGTAAACAGGAAGTACAATGTTACCATGGATTCAGTTAGTCAGCGGTGGGTTAACTTTTGTTTTGTTTTCTTTACCCCATGTTTGTTTACATTTTGTCTAATTTGCACCATTAAAAGTATGCTGAAGCTGTTATCAGTTCCTATTTGCATTGATGTTTACACTTAGTCTGACTTATGCTGTGTTACTGTCGTTTTCCAGGTATACGGGGAATACAGAGCCAGCCTTGCCTTTGACCTTGTCAGCAGTCGACAGAAAAATGTGAGTTAAATCGGTTCAAATGTCTCGCATTTCTCAAACTTGACTTCATGATACCATGTTGGGTCTCTTGTTATGAACAGGGACACAGCAAAGGGGTGTATTTATACTTGTCTTATACACTGTATTTGGTCATAATAATGTATTTTTTATACTGTATATCTTCGTTCTTACATAACCCCACTCTGGTGCTCCACTGTGCTCCTGAAATGCGTAATATATCATTTATATTAAATTGACTTAAGAACAAACATAATGCTAATTGCTTAAGTCAAATTAATTTGGGTCATAAAAGTTTGAGAAAGTTTAAACTACAGGTGAGCGTAATGGATCAAATCTAACATTCATTTGTGATTAATTGTCTGGTGTTTGGTCCTGCCGGCTGTAAATCTTATTGCCCCTCTGGAATAATAAAGTTTCCTTTAATCTATATAAATCAGTATATGTCATTTTAAAACCGTTTTCATTGGGACAGGCAGCTCAATCGATTGTAATCTAAGAAAATGTGGACAAAACAACTGTGCTTGTTTATTTCCTTCTACTTTTTTGTGATTTGTTAAGTTGCACTACGTGGAGCTCTCTCAGACAACATTGTTTATAGATAAACTAACCAGACAAGAATGTCTATATTGGTCTGATCCAGTAAATCAAATATGAAAAAAAAAACACTACTAGCCTAATCTTTCCTGATTTGACAAGTAATAAGTATAAGTGTTGTTATGGAATGACTAATGCATTGGTTGGGTAGGAAAAATAATGTTTATTGTTGTTAATGCATTGTAAAATATGTCTCCAGGCTTACACAGACTACAGTGACTCAGTATCCAGAAGAATGGGCTTCATCCCCCTTCCTTTAGCTCTGCTGGTCAGTCACCGTTTATAGAAATATCCACTGAAATTGTGTATTCTGACTGTATAAACACTTATACACAGTATATACACAGTTTGAATATGTGTGTGTGTGTTTCTTTTTTCAGTTGATCAGAGTGGTAATGAGCTCGGTGAAGATCCAGGGTTCGCTCTCCTTTATATGTGTGCTGCTGTTTTACCTGGGGTAAACGTCAATTGTTTTTCCCGAGTTTTTGAACACACCTTTGCAGTACTAGTGTTTCTTAATGTGTGTGCTTAGTTTTTAATACACACGTGTGTGTGTGTGTGTGTGTGTGTGAGCAGGATGATCACCCTGAAGGTGCTCAACAGTATCGTTCTGCTTGGGACGTCCTGTGTGTTCGTCAAACAGGCCAACATGGAAGAAAAGCTCTCCGACCCTCCTCCCTCTGTTGTCTCCAGCCGTGCAAACTCTAGAGCTCACCGCACCAAATACGTTCACACTTCTCCACAGCAAGGTAATAATAGTCAGTTTGTCTACCTCTCTATTCCTTAATGGTTAAATACAGCATTTGTTATATCCTATCTTTGTTAGTTACTGTTGCTGTGCCTGTTAAACTTTCTATTCTTGCACATTACATACTGAATGCAGTTTACAATGATAACAGCGAAAGATTTACCACTTGAAATTCAAAACATTGGATCCTTGATCGTTGATTGGTCGATTTTGTCAAAATGACAATTGTAACTGACAGTTTCTTTCAGCTGTAGTTGGCAAGCTGATTATCTAACTATAGCACCATATGTTTGTTAACAAAAACACGGTCTCTGAATGACTTTGATGTTTTCAGCTGAATCATTTCAAATCAAGACACCTGTGAAGTGGTCTTATGGCTGTTTTATGGTTCCGCGGAGGCTCCACACAGAGCTTTCTCCCTAGCCTATGCAAGTGGCCTGAAATTTATACTTATAAATCTGTTGCAGGAAAAGTTACCTCTCTCCTTGATTTCATGTTGTTTATATGTAGAGAGAGAGAGAACCGGGAAATGAGTCGGGTCAAATGGGGCTACAAAGCCACAGTCAAGCAACCTGTGTTGCCACGATGTATAGTTAAATTTTTTAAGAGGTGCACATCAGGCTACTGCGTAGGGTCCGGCATAGATTTTTGTCTTCACGTACCTACTCACGTAGCATGGGCGTAGATTTTACGCAGAAGTATAAAACAGCCTTGACACTGTTTGGATGCATAGCTATATGTATTATTAAATTTAACATATATATGTGTGTGTGTGTGTGTGTGTGTGTGTATGTGTGTGTGTGTATATATATAATGTGTGTATGTGTGTGTATGTATGTGTATGTATATATATATCTATGTGTATGTATATATATCTAT
>NC_048408.1:10293637-10296264 GCF_013103735.1 Etheostoma cragini
ATGTATATGTATGTATATATTTATATATATATGTGTATGTATATGTATGTATATATTTATATATATATGTGTATGTATGTATATGTATGTATATATTTATATATATATGTGTATGTATGTATATGTATGTATATGTGTATGTGTATGTATGTATGTATGTATGTATAAAAAAAAATCTCGGATAATGTTGGCTTCATGTTGCTGAACTCTGAATCTTCCAAAATGTAACAGGACAGAGTTGGTAACGTTGCCCTACTCAAATATCCACAAACTGACTTTTTTACAAAAAATACTACACAGTGGATGTTCTAGTCATGAAGGACATTACACTTATTTAGCTAGTTAATGATGTGCCTCTTGGGATTAGAAGTGATGCTTGGTTACCAGCCTCCAAACTATTTGAGGGCTAACTCTCACTCTTACTACTGAACCATGCACACGGTAAAGAGAAATTCAAAGCTTTCCAGTCCTGCCGTGCCTAGTTAGAGTTGCTAAGTTATGATTGTATGATTGCTTACTGTACCATAAACTCTTCTACTCGCTTTCTAATAGAACCCTCAACTGACAAAGGAGGAATATCGCTGGCAGCAGACAATCCTCCGCCCCCCAACTTGGCAGAGACCTCTGACCCAAAACTCCCCAAGAGCGACTCGGACACATTCCTGACCACGCCCGACGAGGAAGACGATGACAAAATCATTAACGCCAACACAGGACTGGAAGGGGACAGACTTGAACACAGAACGCCCAAGAAAGATTTGTTGGAAATAGACCGTTTCACCATCTGTGGCAACAGAATAGACTGAATGTCACATAAAGCAACAAGTCAGTTTGCCCTGCTTGCTGAAACAGCAAGTTTCAGGGATCAGACGCGGGTCATGGAGCGTGCTCAGACTCAACATATTTTTGTGCGCCTGACCCCTTGAGTATTTATTTATTTATTACTGACAAAACCAGCAAAGGCATAACGCTGTTACTTCAAGCATCAGAGGTCGCTACAGATGTTTCCATCTAGTCCAGTCGATGCCTCGGGAACCAGGTTGACTTTGAGGATGCCATGGCAACCCGCACACATGCTTGTGGATGATGATGGTGGGTCAAAACTGGCATGCAGAGCTGGAGCAAAGCACGAAGAGAGAAACAAAATCTGCACGTGTGAAACAGTACAACGTGGGTTTCTGTTTGATTACAGGAACATGACAGCTGGACTGGGCGAGTACGTGTTCAAAAGCACAATTTTATGTACAGCGCAGAGTTGTTTTTAAAAGAACAAAACTTTTTTTAAACAAATTTGATTTTCATTTGAATATTTGAAATTAAGTTTTTAATAAGAATATTATTGTTTGTTTTTTCTAAAATTGACCTGCAAGATTAAGACTCACATAAACACATTGTTGAAATCTTAAACTTGCTCTGCAGACACACACTCACCAACACACATTTACACATTTACACATTCACGGATACAAATTTGGAGGTTTTAGTATTGTGCGATTTGGATTAATATAGTTACTTTGCAGCACTTGGATAAGATGGTGCCTCTTTGTAAAGACAAAAGTATTTATTTTGAAGTAGACTCAAAGTCTGACAAGTATGGAAGATATTTCATTTTTAAGTTTTATATTTTTTCCAATATGCCTCATGTGTACACCCATCATTCAAGCATGTAGCCTACAGATAATCACGTCCTGGTGTAACACCACCGTGTTCTTGGTCTTGTTTCAAATTCATGGTGTGTGACACTGGCATACCGCCATCAAGTTAACAGTCTTTATCATTATCTTGACAGTGATGAAAATTATTCAGATGACATGTATGCAAGTGAAATATTTGAGGATACCAGCAGGCTGATGAGGGTGAATCACCTGTCAATCAACTAGAATCAAGAAGGATCCTATAAGCTGCACTGTGTGAACCCAGCATTTTTTCATTTGCCAGAGAGCTGTTGTCTGACTCAGGTTGCTGGCATTGTTTGCTGTGGTCATCGGCTGCTGGCTTTGGTTAATGGAAGTAAACTCTTTCCAAATGCTTGTAATGTGTACCCAATAGCCTTTAAATGCTATAAAAGCTGCAAAAGTTTGACAAATTAAGTGGATCATGGAACTGTGAAGTGCCAGAAGTTGCATGTCTTGGGCAACCTAGCCCCAAGTTTTGCCTCTCATGTCAATCCCCTCCATTTCATTAGATTAGTGCCGCATTGCTCACAAACCCATTCTGTTTAAACGAAGGAAAAATCCTTATTGATCTTCTGAAGATATTTGCAAATTCATCAAAGACTCTTCTAACAATCAGAAGGGAAAATAAAATGTCTTTATCATTTACTGTGATTGTATCCTATTTACATGTATTATTTGTGTTTTACATTTTTTTAAATCATAACAAAGGATTAATAAGATCATAAATGAATAGGCTAGGAATTATAGTTTGAACTTTAAAAAAAGATTAAATAGATGGCACACAATCCCACACAGTGACTTTCACTTGTACTTGTATTAACAATCTTTCGATTGGTTAACTGACCTTTTTTCTTCAAAAATTGCCTGAAATTCATTGTTCAGGAAAAAAAAGATTAAATGTAATACATGAGAGGCACAAACTAGGGCTAAAGGGATAGTTTGGATATTATA
>NC_048408.1:10296364-10339145 GCF_013103735.1 Etheostoma cragini
GGGGCCAGCAGAAAAATGTATTTTAGCCATCTAAAGAAAAGACCCATCTAAAAAAAACAATATCTGTTTAGGTGTACACTATATTTTCACCGCTTTAATTTACTATAAAACAACCCTTTCCACAGAAGTTTCCCCTCTCTCTCTTTTGACCGTTCAGTCCCCCTCTGCAGAAGTACACCTGTATACTCTGGCTCATAAAGTTACTTAGTTTCTCAAAATTGGGGGCGTCCTAGTATACATAGACGACATTCCACTTCCGCGATTGCTCCGGTACCGCCAGAAATTCCGCTGGATGCCCCCCATTTAGGCCAGATGTCCATTACCTTGGGCTTTCTTTGTGTTGGCATTTTAAACTCCGGCTGATTTCTGAGGACTATGGTTAACTGCTCCTCAGATCTCTGCAGGTTAAATGCATTCAACTAAATAGACTACAGTATGTGACCAATCTGAGTTTTCTGTTTCGAGACAAAAAAAAACCTTTGAACGTACACGTTTCACCAAAACAAGTTACTTCCATCTCTTTTTGCAGGGGCCTTTGTGCCGTACGGCGCATAGCACCACCCAAGCCGATTGTGATTGGTTTAAAGAAATGCCAGTGAACCAGAGCACTTGTTTCTCCCATCCCTCAATGCTCCCAGACCCTCCTCCGCAGCACTGTGGAGAAAGGTCTGGAAATGCAAGACTAGGGGCGTGCCAAACCTCCATATACACTTACTATGAATAAGTAGCCTACCTCATACAACCCCACTTTAAAATATCCAAACTATCCCTTTAAATCCACCTAAATAACCTTACTATTGGAGGAAAGTAAATAAAATAAGAAATTGCAGCCCTGTGAACAAAGGATGAAGAGTGTGGATCATGGCAGAGCAACGTGTGTTTGTGTGTGTCTTTGTGAGACAGAAAAAGATCATTTGCAGTGCGTGGATGGATCTCACTACCTAAAGACGTATACATCTGATATTTCATTGTTTATGTTTTCACGTACAACCGATCTACAGTATGTAATGCATCTCCTATGTGGTAGGAGAATTAAACAAGATTTTGTTTTGTAACCCTTTTGTTTGTTTGTGTGTGTGTGTGTGTGTGTGTGTGAGAGAGAGAGAGAGAGAAAGAGAAAGAGAGAACAGTGGCAGGTGTTTCAGGAGTCACTGCAGGCTCTATTCACAGGGCAAACACTGCAGTCCACTGTTCCCCCTGAATGGCCATTTGGAGGGGGTCTGTCATCATAGTCATTCACACACAGGGACTTTTATTTCAAGGTTCCAACTCTGATAAATGATTTGCCTCTGGATACATTACTTGTGTTTTCTTGATTACGTCAACATACCTCACATGTGGCCTACGTGTTACCAGTGCAGTGTCATATATGTAAGTGACTGTGAGCCATGCAAGGAGATGACAGAAGATGAAGAAGAGTGCTGACATATCAAAGACCCAACCAGGCTATGAACTTTGGGTTTTCCATTTTTTGAACTCAAACCCTGAGTGCTTGCCAAAACTTTACAAGCCTTAACCATCTATTTAACGTCAGAGCTGAAGGTCAGCTGCTCAGTGACCACAGTAGAGTCATTGACCTGCCTCACATTCATTCAGAGACCCGATGAGATTTAGCCTGGTTGACACCAGACCCTCCTCAGTTGTAGGCCTAACTGAGCAAATCTCAAATTTGAGGTTTGTCAGGGTTTTTACAGGCTAGCTGAGAATATCTTCTAGTTCAATTCTCTCAGTAACAGACACCATAATGCTATCTGACCTCTACTGCTGTATAGGTGACTATAGGTGTAAAAATTGCAAACACACAGTCAATTCTTAGCTGCATAAACATGACAGGCAGACCAGCAGGCAGGCACTTTGAAAAAAAATAAATGCGTGTGATCATTACAGTCAATAGTGACATTATGAAAAAGAAACAATGTGAACAACAATATTATGTAGAAGTCATGTATTTATATGAAATTGACAATAGAGGTGTATATTGTACAGTTAAATAATCTGGTGACTGACCTTTTTGTAAATCACGCATTTAAAACTTTACTGAAGTATAATATTACCATCAAAATGTACCAAGAAAGTACTTATTCTACATTATTTTTATATTTGTAATTATAATGTTACAGTATATCGCTGGGTAATTTGTGAATTAACCTAGAATAGGCCTATATTCTTAATCTGAACCTGGAAAGTAACTAATATGTAGGCCTGTATTAGCTTCTGACATGTAATGGAGTGAAAGTATCAATTAGCAGGAAAATGGAAACATTCATGTAAAAGACAAGCATTAGCTACATTGCTTGAGTAAATGTAGCCTACTCATGCTTTTAAAAAAAAATGTCATATCCAAATTTTATTGAAGAAAAAGGACATACAGCAGAAAGGAACATGTAGCCTACTCATGCTTTCCACCAATGCAGCTAGCAGATGACAGGTGACGGAACCAGTGGTGTCGCGCGCACGCAACAGAAGCACCAGGCGAGTTTTCAGCGGGCACGAGCGTTCTTGAGCTTTACGTGCACGCAGGATTAGGCTACTCGCAGCCGGCCGGTGAGAATGAGGACACCGAGATAACGAGCTCATCCTCGGCTGTTGGTCGTCTTGAGTCGTCGAAGGTCTCCGGGAAAATGTCTGAAATGCGTCCGTACCGAGGAACCAGGAGCTAACGGCTACTCGTACCTTGACCGCTGGATGCTAAATTAAAAAGTTTTCTTTCGGACGTTTTTTTGTGAGCTGCAGGGATAAACCACCAAGACGAACAGGTGTCCTCTCAAGTCACCAGCCCGTCTCCCCCTCTCCATCCCCCGCTAGACTGTAATACAACCGGGGCTTGGAGTTTGAACTTTTCTTTTTTGTACAAAACTGGACTTTTCTGAGCCATGTTGTGGACAAGTTGGCTCGTCCTGCTGCTCTGCTGGGGGGCCAAAAGCGGCGAGCAGCAGGCGGATGAGAGTGACGGGACCCCTGCTAGGTCCCGGGCGGACATCCACAGACAGCGGTCCCCTCCACCGGTGGAGCCGTTAGATTTTGGGTTTGTACCGGCAGCAGTTTATGATACCCACGCTTACTACGAGCCGGGGCCCATAGGGATCCTCTTCCACATGGTCCACGCGTTTCTCTACGTTATTCAACCAAACCCCTTTCCCAAAGGTGAGATTATCCTTCACCCCTCCTTATCCCCATCCATGCCTTTCTTTCTTCATCATCACACTCTTGTTTCTTATCCTTTCACATGAGGACAGCTGTCAGGGCTTTCATTTTTCTTCTGGATAGCCTACATGTAGGCCTACTTGTGGATAAACACAAAGCTCAAACTACTACTTAATCATTCAATGCCTTTTACACCAAATTCTGGGACTCATCATTTATTGACATTTATTGTCACTGCAAAGGTTTTTTATTGGACACAAACTTTGTGGATGGCCCTCAAACAGAACCATTTAGATTATTATACTTAAGATAGCAGTAAGATTAAATAGGGTAAGACAAAAGTTTTTTTTGCCACAGATTATCGGTTTACATAGGATATGAAATGTAGGCTAAAGGCAACATACAGTAAATTGGAGTAAAATAAAAAATACATGTGTACATAGAAAAACAAAGGACAAAAAGATGTTTCAGCGTATAAATTAAAATGCATGTTATAAATTACAAATTCATCAAAAAACACAACGACCGGTGTATCTATGTTACAATATGACCATGTTACCGTATAATGGCATCTGTCCAGTGTTTTACAAATATCACAAATTAAACATAGCAGTATAAAGTATAAATGGGCATAAAACATGTTTGATATGTATGTAGGGGTCTGTCACACCTCAAATAGGGGATGCAATTAAACAAATATATAAAAATTACTGTCACCATTTTTTTTTTTCAAGACTTGTTCCTCTAATTTCAACCTTTTTTGTAAAACATTACCGGATGTTTACACATCTTTAGGTCACAAAAATCCTTCAAATGTTTTTTGAGCTCATAACTCAATGTTACAAGATTAATGGGATCAATAGCTGTCGTAGCTTATTAGTGATCCTCTTGGGGGCCTGTGCTAAACATTATTGAGGTTAAAAGGTGATCAGGTCTGTCACTTGATCAATACATACAAATTGAATGCTGCTCTTTTGGCTCCCTGTTGTATTACAATCTGCCTTTACAATCCAGTGACGGATACCTAGAGCTACAACCAGGGTACACAATCAGCACCATCCAAATGTTGGTAAAATGTGCAAGTTGCTGGTATTTGCTTCACTCACCAGCCCAAAAAAAACAACACAAAGCAATGGTAATCTATTGCATGGCTGGTAAAATTTGAACATTAGCCATTTGGCTGGTGGACGAAAAAGTTAATTGTGTACGCTGTAGGCTACAACCTATTAAAAGCAGTGTATTTGCCTTCTGTATAACTATGAGTGGTCACGTTGGAGCATGACACAGTGCAATAGGATTGAAGGTTTTAAGTTGCTGCCATTTTGGTGTCCAGGGTTAGTGCCGCTGGCTGGGTAATCAATTAGCAGATCAGCGATTAGAAGAGGCTTTCTCAGTCACCTGCATCACTGCATAATATCTTAATCTACTGGACCATATGCTGCTACTGCCAGGGACTTTCCAATATGAATGACTGTCTCATGCACACACAGGTAGAGACCACCTGGATGTTATGTCACACAATACCACATCACATATCAAATTTATGTAAAATCATGCATGTTGCTCACACACATCAAACACACACAGAGACACACACACACACACACCTCCAGGTTCTTAAATACACTGGTTACAGCGTTTACACAAGGCAATTAGTTTGGTCGGTTCAGATGACCATAAAGAAACTTCTTCACCTAAAAAAACTCAACGAAACGTTCCTTTTTAACCATTTGTCTGTAAATCCAAAAACTTTTCAAAAAAAAATTTGTGCATGTTACTCAAACAGCTTGAAGATGTTTGTTACGACAGATAAAACAGATTTAAACAAAACCTGATATTCACAGAATGTCATCATGCTGTATGTACAGTCTTTGGCACAAATAAGAGACTGAATTAGTGTACTATGAATAAAGTATTTGGTTGTGTTATACCTCTTAATTTAACATTTCTCTATATGTAAATCAAAATAGGTTTTTACCACTATAAACACATCACAAAGTACCCCAAACTGTACACAGGGTCACATTGTTTTCTTTCTCTTTACTGTATACGGAGTATACCTATATATATATATATATATATATATATATACTTTTGTAAGTATTGCATGTTGTAGACAAATGTACTTTCTTTTCCAGCCTTATGAGATAACACAACCTTTTTCCTCATGTATGTTCAAACTGCTTACACTGTTGCCTGTACAGCAGTACTGGTTGTAATAGTTATTAACTCACTAATATCACTTGGTCTATAGTGTAGGCTTTTAGAAAAATATTTATATTCTTCTTACTAGGATTTTTAACATTTTAAATGTACTATAGTGTCTGTATGAATTATGGACAACGGCCATTTGGGTTTGGTCCACATAGATAGACTTAGATTAGATAAATAGCATAGCATCAACCGTTATGGGAAACAGGTTTTGGTCATATTAGAACTGAAGGTAATGTAATACACTGCAACAACTGTTCTAAAATGTTGTTCTGGCTAATATAGTAAGGGTTTACTCATAAACACAATTTAATATGACCACACCTACATTATTTTCTCCCTGACTTCCCTAAATCTTGGTAAACGATTTTAGTTAGCATATGTAGCAGGCAAACGTACTAAATTAACCCTCCTGTTCTCCTCGGGTCAAATTTGACCCCTTATTAAAGTTTCCATATCAGAAATGTGGGGTTGCATCAACCTAATTGCTCCAACATAACATGGATGGTTTCATCCAACGCTATCCACAGGTAAAATGAATGACTACTTTCATTGAATTTTAGGTCTTTTATCCAGTTTTATAGAATTTTATAGAAATGTTTAAATGGTTTCAAAACTGAGTATGCTGAGTAAACCTTCCCAAAAAACAGTCTGTGATGCACTCAACATCCTCTAATCTTAATTTTTTTTAAATAAATCATAATTTCTGCTTTTTATCAACTCAGAAATAATATAATTTCATAGAAATTAGGTTTATTGAGCATGACTTCAAAGAATAAGTGTGAAACTTGAGTGAACAAGTTGGTATAAGTGGTTTATGTACTGGTGGTAGTGGGGGAAAAAGTGTTGAAAAAAGGACACAAACATGGAAACAATCGTCAAAATAAAAGTGTATACATTTTGACACGGAAGGACATCAAGTTCATAGTTGATGGAGAGACAACACAAGCATTACACTTCATAAAAAAGCTACAAAAGGGCTGCTGAACATGAAGTTGGAGCATTGCAGCATAAACACAATTTACCGGTCATAGAAATATTACAGTTAGGCTACTGTGGTTTCACTGACAAGGGTTATGTCTGCAAATGTTTCTCAGCTGAAACTGAAAAAAAATCTGTTAATGTGCTATACCTCTCAGTTCAGTATATTTCAGTATAAACGCGGATATTTCCCTTGGTGGGACAGTATCTTATGTTGCTACTGGTCTTGCGTTCTGTCACACTATCAAATGTTTTCTTGCTGCTGTCCGTGGTTGAGGTATGGGCTTGAGTTAGGTCAGAAGGAGCTGTTAAGGAGGTGACTGAGTTGGGGTCAGGGCTGAGGTTGACCTGAAGTTAAGATAAAGAAACGCAAATCAGTGTAAGGTATACTGAGGAAATGTAGTTGATTGATTGGTCTTGTCAAATCAATTGGATTGTCTAAGGTTGAACATTCTCACAACAAGTATGTGGCAAAATCGCCCCAAATCCCTGTTATATTAATATTATATAATGTAGTTATTGTTTCAGCTTTCCAGTAGAGCAGCCTGTATCTGAGTGTGAATTACTGCTACAGGGTTCATCACTGGTTCATGACTGGCTCTGGCTTTTCCTTCTCCTGATTCGCTCATCCCTCTTTTTCAAATCTGTGTGACGGGTGTTTTTATGATGAAGAAGTGTTTTGGACTCTTTCCCTGTGTGAGGAGGCTGTGTCTTATCCCTCTGATATACACAGGGTAGATTAGAGGATTAGCATCTGCAGGGCTAATGCTAACACTACACAGCTACCTCTGCTACAGATGGCATTGTCCCACACAAACACACACACACACACACACACGTAAAAATGTGCACACATACACAGAGATACTGAAAGTGGGTCATAGTCCTGTTGCCTTAATTACTGTGATTGGTTGAAAAACAAGTTGTTTATCAAGAAGCACATATTGTAAATCCTATCACACTCAAATTAGTTGCATACTAAGGATATTTAAGACAAGGGAGGAAGTACTCCCTCCAAAAATTCCATCAGATGATGTGTTGATGCTTACTAGCTGCCCAAACAAACCAGAGACCAGAGGAAGAGCACTGAGCTTATGTGTAACACTTTGCACATCTGCATCTTACATTGCAGCTACCGTTCATCTTCCTTGCACATTGTATAACTATTTGCAGACACAGAGCTTTCAATGTGTTTTTCTTGATAGACTTTGGGTATTGTATCGAGCGGTTGCATGGAACTCAGCTCAGATTGCTAAAGCACACGTAAAGCAAGCTTTAAAAAACAAGCCAAGCAACACCTAACAGCTCTAGGCCAGTACTCTTTTTTCATTTCTTATTTTATATTTTATCTATAGGAGTAGGTTGTAAGATGTCAATATCTATGTATATTGAGTGCTCATGAATTTAATGTATATTATACATTAATATGATATGATTTAAGAATATGTATATGGTAGTATTATGTTTGCAAGAAAAATATTGTTAGTTATACTTTCTGGATTTATATATCATTTAATTTTTAGTCTTCAACCGTCTAGATAGATAGATAGATAGATAGATAGATAGATAGATAGATAGATCAGATACACAGACAGACAACAACCCTACCAATAAACCAACAACAACAATACACAAAAGGAACCATCTCTACATCATAAAATATAAAGTGCCATTAGCACCAGTGTGCTATCAATAGTAAGGTGCATCATCATCAGTGACATTTTAATATTCTCTAATCTGTTGTCATGGTGCGATGTTATGTGTGGAACCCAGGAAGAGTGATGATGTTCTACATCAGCTAATGGGGATCCTAAATATCTGTTCAGCTGGAACAAGAGACGCACCGTTTAACTGATCATTGATGGGCACCGATTTTAAAGATGAATTAATTGTTTAAGTCACTTCTTTTAGCAAAAATAACAAATATTCGCTGCTTCCTGTCTCTCACATATTTGCTGATATTCTTAGATCTATGATACAGTAGTAAACTACATATATTTCGGGTTTCACTGTTTTCTGATAACTTAAAAACCAACAATCACTCAATTTTCGGTAATCAAGGAAATGATGGGCAGATTCATCAATATTGAAAATAATTGTTGCAGTCAGCCCACAACATCACTTCCTATTTACATTGTGGCTTGTAATACAAATTGCAGGAACAGAGAGACCCTGGCTCTTTTACATTTTAGAGCTAAAATCTCATTCTGTCCCCCCTTTAGTGTTAAACTTGTTTCAAAACCATTTCAATCAAGACAATGTCCGTTCATACGCTCGTGGTAACTATTTAGTAGTGGAGGAATGTTTCTGGGACACATATTGTTTGTGTATATCTTTTTTTTAGGCTTTTATCTCTCTCTCTTCTTGTCACATAGGGGATTCAAACAAAACAGGTTGAACCAATTCCTTTTAGATACAATCTCAGATGTGAAAATCCCGCTGTGGTTAATATGCTTACAGATCATACTGGAAACATGTGCAACCTGTTATGAGTGATCACAAGTACTTACGCTTAATTTTAAGGGGTGATGCTGACCCAAAGAGTACCACTTACAGCCCCTTGATTGGCACTATTCTCTAACTCTGCCATGGTCATCTTATTCCCAGTCTTCTATTTTTTTTAATCATTGAATGTAATCTAAAATATACATTTCTCCGGTTGGTTAACTGGAATTCAAT
Organism: Etheostoma cragini; assembly: GCF_013103735.1. NCBI lineage: Eukaryota > Metazoa > Chordata > Actinopteri > Perciformes > Percidae > Etheostoma > Etheostoma cragini. The sequence continues at coordinate 10,305,380 of NC_048408.1, forward strand.
GTGCTTCCTCCAAAGAGTTCAAAGTGTTAAAGTCAGCTCCACTGTCCAGGGAGCCGAGACTGACCAACATGGTTTGTGAACTATTGCCATCACTTCCAATGAACACTTACTTTCTCTTAAAAGACATAAAAGCTTGAATAATGTCTAATGCCACGTTTTTCTGTAGTTGCACCATAAAAAGCGAACAAGTTGGCTAACACATTTCTGAAAGTAACTCTGAACCTTGTTGGAGGAGGCGGGTGCAGTTAAGCAAATGCAAAAGGCCTTCTGTGTTTTGAGTGTGTGGTGCTGGGACTGTTTCGACTGGTGTTTACTTTAAATTAGGCCTTTAATATAAAAAGCAGAGCTGATTGTCAGGTTGCATAAAGCTTGGGCCCACACCTTCCAGTAATCTCTCAAAGCAGGTCAGCGTAGGGGATTGTCGGATCCTATATTTACACACTGCAGTAAGAGGGTTGTAGGTTCGGCCTTATATATCACAACGGCTAACTAGCAGCAGTGTTTGATGGTTTGCTGTTGACATTTTCACCCTTAGTGTGGCCTGAATGAACCTGTGTGTTGGTTCTGTTGTGGATCCAATGTTTGCTTTACCTTGTTTAGCTTAGGTAACACACTACAAGATCCAACTGGGGTTTCTTTAAAGGCCTTTAATTATAAAAAGGTGAAGAGACACACACATAGAATGTTCATTATAGACATAACTGTGCTAAGAAAGTTGGTAGATTTTCACAACATTACTGAAAACATGAAAATACCACAAATCATATGGATTTGTTGGCACAAAATCAGTTCCTCATCCTGACTATTGCAGCAGGAAAGTTAGTTCAAATTGGGTGATGGTCTATTAATCCTTTCAGGTCTAACTCTGATGGTCGTTTAGCCCTCCCGTCTTCCTTTCCTTTACAGTAGCTACCTCTTTTATTGGGTCGCTGAACTAAGCTGTGTAAGCTTAACTGCCCTCATGGCTTATGCTAACTAAGTACCTGAGCAACAACAGGTGGCATTTACATGACTCAGATGTGCTCATATGCTGCATTTGCAGAGTTAAAGGAGGAGATGTCTCCACCTTAAATGACAGCCAGGTTTCCTGCAGGTGAACCCGTTGTAATAAACTGTTCTGAGAAAATTAAGACAGCCACCTCCCAGCAGGAGATGAGGATGGTGTTGAGAGGATTACCCATATTATCTCAAAAGGCATCCACAATCTCAGCTCCTTTTACTCACTAGAAAGGCTTATTCACAGGCATTTTTACTTTTAAAGCAAAGACTTAAAACCTCACATGATTTAAAGAGAGTTGCTTTGCTGCCAATCATATTTGCCAAACACAATATTGGTTCTTTCATAACCTAAAAAACTATATAAAATAATAACGTTCCCCCAAGATTTTGAATATATACAGTTTATATTTTATATTCATTCACTTTATTTATTGTTATTTCCAGCTCTAGAATACAGTCACACAAACAGTGATGTTGCATATAAATGCACTGATAATATTAATCTTATGCTTTTTATATACTCATATTTGCACAAGGTGGTGATACTCTATGCATTTTAATCTGGGCTCATTATACATTTAAAAACAACAACTTTACTATTTTTAATAGAGCCCCCAAAGCTTTATAAATGCCCTGACAGTCATAGACAGACAGTCAAAAGTTGCTCCCCACATGTATTTAAAATGGTGTGTGCGTGTGCGTGTGCGTGTGCGTGTGCGTGTGTGTGCGTGTGTGTGTGTGTGTGTGTGTGTGTGTGTGTGTGTGTGTGTGTGTGTGTGTGTGTGTGTGTGTGTGTGTGTGTGTGTGTGTGTGAGAGAATAAGTGTTTACGTGCTGAGTGGGTGAGTCACAATCCAGGTAGGCTTAGTGTTGGCTGACCTATATAAACACAGACAGCTGGACCAAACTTTAGGCCTCATTGACAAACTACATGGTATTAATAGATTCCACAAAAACACACAGCTGTAAGATATATGAGGAAAAACTTTGCAATACTGTCTTTGGGAATTAAAATATGAATCCTCATAATTCTGCTCATGTGAATGGATTTTTCACTCCAGCGTAGCTTGTCAAATGTTACACAGGAAGTGTATTTGATTGTCTGTGAAATTGGCAGATGAGTCACGTAAAAGGCGGATACTAACTGTAAAACAGTGTTCCAAATTCTGTTGGACTATTTCTGCCACTGAACAACTTGTGTACTCACATGTCTGTTCTATTTTTTTTTCAGATATGATTGTTAAAGTCATTCAACAAAACATGGGAGGAATCAAATTCGAGGAATGGAGAAAGGTACGTTTGATTTACGTGATCATTGATTGTAACTTAATGTAATTATACCTCTTTTTTTTAAATGTTTTTTTCCATCTTGACACTTGATGTTGCCTTTACATCCCTCTTTAAAAATTGATATTTGGCTACCTTCTTATCTCTTGGCTGACACACTGACCTTGTTCTGTGTCTTTCTTTCCTCTTGCTACGGCGTTGTGTCTGCGTGTGTGCACACACGTGCCTGTTCTTCTGCATGCGTCTATGTGCACGTCCTATGGGGTCACAGCCAGATAATGTGGTCCTGTTACTACAGGTAGACTCCTCATAACTTTATTTTTACATACATAATACACTCATACTCACACACGTACAATGACAATTTGTCTCCTCCTGCAGTGGATCTACTACGAGGTTGGATTCCTCACATGTGCGACCATCGGTATCACGTTAGTGGTCCTCATTCCCATCATAGGGTTGTGTTTCTGTGTGTGTCGATGCTGTGAGAACTGCGGGGGGGAGATGCACCAGAGACAGAGAAAGAACGCCGACTGTCAGAGAGGTTTCTACACTGCCTCGCTCATCGCCACCTCCATCTTCATCATGTGAGCCGTTGCATCTTCTTCTACAGTCTTTATCATCATGTTATTTCACAAGGAGAAATACTTTTTTCTTTTTATGAGATAAATGAAGGTATTGTTAGTGTAATTCTGTTCTCATTGTGTGCATGCTTGATTACTGCGTTCTAATGAGTTGTTGATTTTTGAAAATACTGTGGTGTATACTGGAAAAACATATAAATATATACTGTACCTTGACATGTTTTTCTCAAAATACAACAGAAAGGGAAGCATGTCTTCTCCCACTTAAAGTTGTAGATCCAAAAGCAACCTGTACAAAAATGTTTACTTTATTTGAATCGACCCTAACATGCTAAAATTGATGATAACTTAGTGCCCCGAGGCTTAGACGTAACCACAACATCTATGGTTGGTGTCTGGCCACAGACCTTTACTGCATCTCTATCTCGTTTTCTGAGCCATCACTGTAATAATTGTAAATAACACTTAAATTGACTGAAAAGTCACTACATCAAGCTTCATAAACAGAAACAGAAATTTCTACTTATTTTATTATAAAATTATTTTGTAGCGCACATAACAATTAATTAACAGTCAAGGGGTGTGCAAATCTTTTTGTTGCACTTTTTGCGTGTTTATGTTGTGTTTATGTTTCCATTTGGTTTCTTAAAAGAGTGTTTAAAGTGATGCAGCCAAACCAGATATATTGTCCTTTTTATTCCACACATTCTTCTTCCTTGTCAAAACCTGGAGCGTACATTACCCATAATGCAACTTAACCGCTAATAGTTTTGAGGTTTTCAGGTGTGTTATGCTAGTAGCAGATAATGTAGCCTTGAGCCGCAGAGATCTCACCTCTTTCTAACTTCACCTCAGTTTTTTAAATTTAGAAACTTGTCTTCACTTGAGGCAAGTTATTAAATTTCACAGAGCTCCCGTTGGAGCCACAAAAGGCTTTATAAAACTTTTTTTCCCATATGGAGTAGTATTCTAGAAGACATGTAAGCACATTTACATGTGTAAAATCTTTAGAGTTCCCCTTTTACATCATCTGCTCACACACAGACTGGATCCTACCTGCAGTGTAGAAGAAAGGATCACAGTCGGAGAAATACGATCCAAACTGTGGAGGACAGTTAGTTGTTACTGATATCACTTGGCTGCATGTTAGAGGCCTCTCTGTCTGAATGAATGCTTTCACATCACAAACATGCATGCACACACACACACACACACACACACACACACACACACACACACACGTATATGAGTACATAAAGCACTTTGTGGCCATATGGAGTTGTAGCAATATTATCTGATCTGGTTTTGTTATTATGATTCTTTAATAATCTCTCACACAGAAGAGTCTTTCTTTTTCTCTTTCAATTGACATTCAGTCAAATCTTTGCTTTCTGCTCAAATTAAATACCTTAAAAAGGTATACAAATAATATGCAACTATTTTGGTATAAGTTCAGGAATAACACAAAATGCCACCGCAACAATTAACAAATACACAGCTGAATGTTTTCATATCAGCTCAGCACCTTGGCAGACTTCACCACTGTCCATTGTTTTTTCACAGCATTTTACATCCATTCTGCTTTCTTACTTTACTATAGTAAGTTTCACAACACTAAATATACATAATTTCTTGGAAAAACTTGAGGTAAAACCGGATTAAAGTCATTATCCATCATCACTAGTTTTCCTTGTAAAATCTTTAGCAATCCCTAGGTAAATGCCTTACAAAACAATTTAGAAGGGTTATGAAGCCAGAAAAAACCATGTTCAAACATTGTACACATTCATCGACTGTACATCATGTAGATCTTTCCCAAAAATAAGATCTCAACCGGCAAACGGCCGGACAAAGTTTTTGTTTATGAGAAAGTCTTGTTGACACGTGTGTGCAATCAAAAACCTTAACTGTAAAGAAACCAAAGTTATATACATTAAGAGATATGTAGCTGAGACATGATACTTTGCAGGCCAGTCTCATGTCCCTGTGATTTCTTAGTGAGTGACTTTTGAGGCTCATGCTGCAAAAATGCATCTTAATGTAGCCATGCTGCCCTCTGCTGGTGAATACTGCTGCTTTCTTTACTTTACGTGTGTGTGTGTGTGTGTGTTTGTGTGTGTGTGTGTGTGTGTGTGTGTGTGTGTGTGTGTGTGTGTGTTTCAGTCTGGGAGTACTCATTGCCTATGCTGCAAACCATAATGTCACCACCCAGATTAAGAGCACTCGGCGGCTCATCAACACCAATCTGAGAGACCTGAAGACATTTGCTAACAACACACCTACGGTATGCCCTCACACACACACATATGCCATATAAAAGACAAAAAAAAAAGTTTGTGAATGTTCATGTGTGTTTTCTGTTGCAGCAAGTTGAATACCTGACAGCCCAGTACACCACAGCAAAGAACAAAGTCCTGTCAGACCTCGACAGTAAGTTGACCACAGACTGTTCACATAAAGTATTTGTTAATGTCTCTCACGTTGTTTGCCTGTAGCTCATTGTGTTTACTTACAGTGATATATAACTGGTGTTGTCATAAAACCATCTGATCTGGCTGTGTTTCCCAACAGACATTGGACCACTGCTGGGTGGGAGGATCCACAGTCAGCTGGAGAAAGAGGTGGTTCCATCGCTGGACACTGCACTGCGTATGGCAGGAGGTAACACACCAACTCTGTGTTAGCCTTTAATACGACCTCCTGTTCAATTCAAACAGTTGAGACGTAGTACATGAATCACAATGCAGTGCTGATTAAAAAGTATCTCCTCTTTCTGTCTCTCACCATATGTGATGGGTGATAAGCCTCATCAGCCATTAACCCTTTTTTCATTTAAAATGCTGTTCATGGTTTGTGTCATACATAAGATGCTCACAAAACCTAAAAACTTGTAGCACATGAACAAAAATTGTTGTTCTGCTGAACTGAAAACACCATTGCATATATCTAATCATTAGATTTTGTGAATTGTTGCCACACCTATACCGATTTCTTATTACACTCAGTTTTCTCTCTTGTGGTTTTGTTACTGCATAATCTCAGTGTGCCTTTTTAAGGGAATATTCTCACCATTTTTTTTAACTTTCCTTTTTCCTCTTTGATTTCCTCACATTTCCTTTTGTCTAAAGCAAAAGTTGAGAATGCCATCAAAGGTAATCAGAGCTGATCTGAAGCAGTGTTGTACCCTGTTAAACCCCTTCTTATGTGGTTTTCCTTTGTGGATTGGTGGTCTGTGGTCGGTGTATTCAGTGTTCTTAATGGGTTGTTTGTGAATTGTGAATGTATATTAATATACATTGTATAAGGTTTGACAATATAAAACAAGACACCATTGTGAAATTATTAGTAAAATATTGTAGTAAAAGAAAATGTTAACTTTTGATTCCATTTTATTCTTCTTTTCTCTCCTGAAGCCATGCGAGAGACCAAAGAGGCCCTAGAGAATGTCAGTTCCTCCTTGGAGGTTCTTCAGGAAGGGACGGCAAAACTTCAGGCTAGTCTATCAGGGGAGCGGTCCTCCCTGTCCAACACCTTATCAGACCCTGCCTGCACTAATGGAGCTGTGTCCCAAACATGCAACACCATCCGCTCCACGCTGTCCCAGCTGGGAATCAACGCTGACTTCTCCATGGTACTGAGAAACGAAAGACTGCCTGACACATGATATGACAATCACAACCTGAAAATAATGGAAACTGGCATTTTAATTGCCATATTTTAACTAATCTTCCCTTTCTGTCTGTCAGCTGCCAGATCTCAGTCATGCCTTGGCCAATGTCAATACTGTCCTGAAAACAGACCTCAGCAACATTGTACAAAAGGTTAGCTTCTGTCTCCAGCTCATCATCATCCTACTGGTGATGTTATGTTGTCACTTTCTTTTTCACCCATCATATTCTTACAAAAGAAATCCAGGTTAAAAAATGTTCTTCTCTAAATCTTTTTCTAAATCCTCTTTTTTCTCTTGCTTTCCGCCCCCAGGGTTACTCATCCTTTAATGATACGCCAAAACTGGTTCATGAACAAACTAAAAACATTGTCTCAGGTACACAAGTGTGTGTGTGTGTGTGTGTATGTGTGTGTGTATTTAGTTTGCCTAACAAATAGCTGTTTTCCCTTCTTCTTGACAAATTATATGAGATTAAGTCTGACTATAGTCTTTCACTTTCATATTTTTCCATCTCTCACCTTCCCCCTGCGTACTTGTGAACGATGCACACAGCTCTACCTCGTAAGTCCTTGTTTGTCTCTTTTCACTTTCTGTTAGAACCACCTTTCTCTATGTTGTCACCTCTGAGTTCACAGGCCTTCTAATTGGTATAGAAAAAACACCACTTATTCGTGTTGCCTTCTGATTTCTTGCTTGTCGTTGTTGTTTGTGTGTGTGTAGGAGTAAAAGGTATGCTGGATAAAATTGGCACAGAGATCAACAGCTTCTCCAAGATGTTCCCAGTGGAAGCGTCTCTGGTCAATTTCACCACTTTCCTCAACAAAGGACAGAAAAACATTGAGTCCTATTACCCACAGGTGGACCAATTGGATTTCTACAGGTTTGTGGCTATGTGTTTGTTTGTGAACATTTATTTATCAGTTGTAGGAACAAAAAATGTCACCTTAGGTGGGACAAACGTTGGCCTTTATAAGGTCAACTATTTAGGTTAACTTTATTTTAGGCTTAAGACTTGATTTAGGCTTAAAGTGTCTATAATCAATATTTTAAATATACTTACAACTCAAATCAGCAGCTCCCTTTGGCTTTGTGAAGCTTTATAGCACGTTTTAGTTCATTGTTTGCTGTTTGGTTCACTGTGGTTCAAACCCACCACTTTTATGCCTTGTGTTAGGCAGGAGCAGGCATCTGTTTTCAGCCCAAAAATAAAAAATACTTCACTCTACCTTTTTTATCACCAAACAGCAGTCAGACAAAGTTAGAGAGTAACAGCTGAACATAGTGAAGCACTTAGCAGCTGAAGAGCCCTCAGCCGTTACTAGAGACCAAAACTGAGTTACTAGAGAGGGATTATTGGACATTTACCGACAGGTGGCCAGAAACAAAACTCCAAATGAATGATAATGTTGCTTTGTGTATGTGTAAATAAGTGATCAGTTGCTAACAAGTGCTACATAATAATATATACAGTGATAATGTAATATGTCAAATTCCCAATTTGTTTCCACTGCGTTCAACTGGCCAACAAAACAGTTATTGCAGGTTTAATGGGATAATTATGACAAGGTTGGTTAGTTAGTTTGGTCAAGTGTCCTCAGAAACAACAACTGTAAGTGTGTGTATGTGTTATTGGTGCAGGTGGATTGGGTGTGTGGCGGCGCTCTGCATGGTCGTCCTTGTCCTGGCCTTCAACAGCCTCGGACTCCTGTGTGGCGCCTGCGGCTACGACAAGCAAGCTACGCCAACAACACGAGGCTGCCTGTCAAATACCGGCGGCAACCTGCTAATGGCGTATGTTACCAAGACAACAGATTAACACTCAATCTGAAAAGAGAGTAAAGCTGAGCCTGATATCACTCCCTCAATTACTCATTTATTACTCTCTATATAATGGACATTAAATAGCCACATTTAATAAAGTGGCAGACAGTAAATATAGTCTGCTGCATAGTACTACTAACTTATAGTACACCTGAATGAAACAAAGCCATAATGAATGATTTTTGATGCATGTGCTTTTCCTACTCTGACAAGTCAAAATGTCAGCTATGAGAAAGGTTTATTACTGTAGCATAGGTACATAAAGATAGATGAGGGAAAAATAAGACAGTTAGAGACAAGGATTGAGCAGGTGTTTGTCAAATTCGTATAGTAACATAAGGTAAAATATGTCTTTAGTTTATAAAGACAATAAGGGCAAACAATGTAACTGGTATCTGATTGAGACTAACATTTGAATAGTTTGGTCAAACTTTATTTGAACTTTCAAGTTGACGTTCAGCTAATTTCAAGTGACAACAAGTAGATGTTTGTAGGGTTGAACATTTCCAGACATGAACTAAAACGTTACTAACAGATTGTAATTCATGTATTCAGATGTAGAGACTTGTTACTGACAAAATATAGTCTATGTCAAAGGACTAAATGGATAAAATCCATACCATAGTTTAGTTTCATACACACTTAGATGCTTTGCCTTTGCTGACTATTGCATTTTGCCAGTAAGAAGTTGTTCTTAGCAGGGATCTACTCATGTTTCTGTGTGATTATGTTTCACACACTCTGTCTCTTGGTCTTTCAGTGGGGTGGGCTTCTCTTTTATCTTCGCATGGGTGCTGATGGCCATCGTGACTACCTTGTTTGTTGTTGGTGGCAACATTGAGAAGTTGATTTGTGAACCGCTGGCTAACCGACAGCTATTCAAGGTGCTGAAAACAAACTCTCGTCCTTCCTGAATCATCTTATCTTAACTCTGCTCTCTGCCTCCCTCTGTCTTCATCTTGGTGTTTTATCGGAGCGGGATTGTGTTATATAACAGACAATACTGTGGCTCTGTGCTGATGAAAATTCCTATGTGTCTGTGTGTAGATCATAGATACACCATTTCTTGTTCATCCTGCCAAGAAGAACTTCCTTCCTGGAATGCTATTTCTGAATCCAAACATTGACTTGACTTTGGGAAGCATGTACAGGTAACATACCAACAACTAATATTGTACGTACTGAACATATTACTGATTGTTTTTTTTTAACTGTTTTTTCACCTGGATCACCTCACCTTTATGTATTTGCACATCTAAAAATGTGTTTTTTCTCCAGAAAATTACTTTTTTAATGCTCTACTAATAAATTCCCTCAATAAAAACCTAAAATAATGAGCCGCACAAATGCACACACATTTACACTGGAGGAGTTTCAGTGTGTGACCATACTGTTTTTGTCTCGTAGGGACTGCCATGAAAACTACGGCTTGTACCATTCTCTGCAGCTGGAGACCATGTTTAACATCAACTCCTTCCTCAACAGAACTGTGGTTAGTTACAGTTTACTGTGTAGGAAATACTGATATCAAAATCTGTCTTACTTATGCATTGGTGGAGCAAGATGAATGGTAACTTATAAAGTTTATATTTGTGTGGGTTTTACAACAGTATAACAAGGATCTGGCCAACGTGTTTGAGAGTGTGCAGGTGGACCTGCAGGACATCCTGCTGCTGGAGCAAGCAGGCAGAGACAACCTCATCAACTTTGCCAACTCTGGAGTCGGAGAGATCGACTATGAAGCCTACCTGGCTGAGGTGTGTGTATCCGTGCGTGCATGCCTAATTGTGTGTGTTTGTGCGTGTGTACAATACCTTTTTTCTACCATATGGGACCAACAAACAAGACCAGATCATTTATCTTTTAAATGTATCTTTTATTATCAGGTTAATAACACACTTTCCACACCAGTGATTATGGTGTGTTTCTCTTTGTGTGTGTCGCTCTAAATAAACTAAACATAAGTATAACTATTACAATATGAAATTCAATTCAAAATAATATTTTAGACAAAAAAGGATCTTCTAATCATATTCACATGTAAAAAGGATACACACAAACAAAATGTTTTCATCTCTAATTTTTGTTAATAGTAATGATAAAAAAGTTAATTATTTTGGCCAGAGACTTTTCTGCCAATTCTAACTCATAATGCCTGCATTGTAAAACTTTGCATTTTCACCAAATCCAGACTGACACCTAAATAAAACTTAGCAAACCTTAAACTGAAAACCGAAAGCTGTGGAAATTGAGGAAATCTAAAACTATATGATCGCTGCTTTATTAGTGAGTGTCTTTGTTGCTTTGTTGCTTTAGGTAAATAAGGGAGTCACTCTTGTGGATCTCCTGTCCTTCTCCACTGACCTGGAGGCTCAGGCCGACCAACTGGTGAGTCTCATATCATCATCGTACCAACAAATGACAGCAACAGCTCAGTTGCTTTTATCATTCAAATGCAAAAGTAAAATGTTGTAGACTGTGTGAATGATATTATTAGTTTAAAACACTGTTCTTAAACAAACATACCAAATATACAGTTGGACTAGCTTCTCCGGAAAATGATTCTGCTTTGTGCTCAGTTTGTGTGAACAAGCTGCCCATTCACCCTAAACACACACATACACTCACATTAATCGTACATGCATAGTACGTAGGTCAGGAGGTGTGCCATTTAAAGGCACATGGGACATACAGTACCACAGAAGAATTAGTGTGTGTGCATGTATTTCTAAGGAAAGAAGAAACAAATTATAAATCATTGAGGTAATATTTAGAACCTATATTTAACTGCAAGAAACAACTGTATTGTGTATGTGTGTGTGTGTGTGTGTGTGTTTGTGTGTGTGTGTGTGTGTGTGTGTGTGTGTGTGTGTGTTTTTACAGCCACGCGGTGCTCTGGAGAACGCACTGAAAGGACACGCCAGCAGTATCAGACAGATTCACAGAGAACAGGTGGTTCCCATGCTGCAAGCAATGGTAATCATCTCTCCCATTTAACAACTACACTTCATACTGCATATATGCACAAAGATCCTCTCATGTGTCCAAAAAACACCTTTCACCGTAAGAGAACATACAGTATATTACTTCAAGTGACTCAGCTTCTTAGTAGCAGAACAATCTTGTGCAGCCTCTTGGAGCATTTTGTATTATGCTTTTAAAATGCAGATAATATGCGACAAAACAATGTCCCTTATTTCTCATTCCTGGCCAACTACAGAAAAAGAGATATCAAAAAACATATCGTATCAAAATCCCATTTAAAGAAATGAAATAATCAGAAATCTCACAAACATAAAATTAGTTAACATTTGTCTTTGTTAGCTGCTTCCCTTAACTTGTTTTCTCTCTTTTTCTGTCCATTAAATGGTCACAGAAATATGTCAGAGCGCGGGTAAGCCACTGTTATGATATGAAATAACAGTGTTCTTTGTTGTATTTGTGGTAGCAGGGTTCGTAATGTAAATGTGGCGTGATATTTGTTAAATGAATAATTAAGACATGCAGTGATGCTTTGCTCGGTACCAATTTTGGTATTTGTCTCCTCACACAGAGTACACTGAGCCAGAGTATCAAGCAACTGCAGAGGATGTCCTCCAACCTGCCGGTGAGGAAACGAGCAAAAAACTACAGTAGTACTGTTATATTTTCATTATATTATTCAAATAAATCTCTCTCTTTCTCTCTTTTTGTCTCTCTTGTAGGTCAAGGTCACGAATATCCTGAGTGCCATCGATGCAGCAGAGTACCTCATTACTCATAACGCCTCCCATGTGGTGAAACGGGTATAAAAAAGAAAATTACAAGAACAAACAGTATTATATGAGAGATGTGTGCAAATGTTTTTTATTTTTTGCACCATTTGTTGTTTCAGACTGGTCAATCAGATGGTAGATGATGTATTTATCTGAAAACAAATTTGTATCAATTCCTCTGTTCCATTTTCTGTGATGTAAACCAGATGTTTGAAATAACCACACTTAACAACAGCAACCTTTTGTATTACAATTCAAGCTTGATTAATAACACTACACTAGCAACTTTAAGATACTCTTGCTGGACTGTATTAACTGAGTCAGTATTTTACTTTATCTTACAAATACTTACTTCGGAATCCACACCCTCAACCCCCAACCGACTCCAGTCACACTTTTGTTGACATGTTTTCCTCAACGTTGTTGTCTAGGAAACAAAGGGCTTCACACAGAGCTTGGAGGGTTATTTCAAACAGTACACAGAATGGGTTAAAAACTCGGTGAGTATACTACCACTTTTTAGTATTGATGTCTCTTTTTAAAAAAAGAAAAAAAGGATTCACAGTAGAGACATTGGGTGCCTTTTCCAACCACCTGTTTTTATGCACATTTTCAATTTGCGCATAAAAAACCCTGGATTGATGAAATTGTAACCTTCCTTAAATGAATGCATAAAACAAAAATGAATGCATAAAAAAAAAAAATATGGCAAATAAATGCCATATTTACATGATGATTTCTAAATTTTTCCCCCCTGCTATTTGGGGTTTGACTGGCACTCTTTTGCTTACATCATCTCATTGCTAGTTCTCCCCCGCCTTCTAATCTAAATGATCCAACTCCTAGTATATGCCTTGACAGTTGTGGATGGAAACGGGCTGAAATTAGTATTTTCTTAAACAGATTTTCAGAAAATGTGTTTAAAGTGGCAAATTACTCAACTGTAAAAGGAAACATTTGTATGTAGTGTTGGATTTATACTTGATGATAGTTACAACAGTGAACAGTAAAATCCTCTTCAGAGTCAACAGGATGTACAGGTTTCAGTGGATTACAGATGTTTTTTAAAGTCTTGATTGGTACCAGATTATTTTAACTGTTCAAAAAAGCCACTTTGATTTAAATTTAAAGTCTAATAAGAAGGTTGAGGAGAGATCATCTTTCCACTGCTAAACCATACTGATTAAGTTGTTGTTTTAATTTCTGACATCAATCATACATACACAGTAATCTTTTCTTTGTTTTTTTTGGTGTATGTTTCCCTTACAGTTGACTGCAGAGGTGGCCCAGTGTAAACCCATCAGTAACATTGTGGACAGTATGGAGATAGTAGCGTGCAGCTTCATAATTGATTCAGTGGTAAGGCGTGTGTGCGTGTGCGTGCGTGTGTGTGTGTGTGTGTGTGTGTGTGTCTCTCAGGTTGCAAAGGTACACTGATTCATTTCACAGATGTATGTACAATACATGCCCCCCCCCGTGTATTTGGATTTCAACTAGAAATATAAACGGCTCTTTCACAATTTGAGGGAGCTCTGGGTTTTTGGGAGGGATGAAGACTGTGGAGTCATTTGGCCACACATGCTGCACGAGAACAGTATGTTCTCAAGTCTCCTACATAATCGCTCACACACACTGAGAAGAGATAGAGTCTGTTTTGATTTAGATATACATAGATTCTTCACTATTTTCACCTCAGCCCCAAGGGGTTGTAAAATGTTATATTTACATATCAGCTACTGTATATATTGTGTGTGAGTTTGTGAGAGTTTAATGAAAGCTCAAACAAGCCACAGACTGTGGTCGGTATAATCAGTGACTCACTACTTTAAAGGACCTGAAAACTCTTAATCCCTGTATTTAAGAACAGCTCAGCACAGCATTTTTTAATTTATTACTTCATCAACTACTCAGTCAATGGACTACTTATTTTAGCATTAAAAAATCTATTTCTCAGAGGTATTAGAATTTTATTGAGTGTAACAGGAATGGATCAAAGGTTAACTGAAACACTACTTTTAAACGTGTTTTTCAGAACACATTCTGGTTTGGTCTGGGTGGCTGCTGCATCCTTCTAATCCCCAGCATCATCTTCTCCGTCAAACTGGCCAAGTACTACCGAAGGATGGACACAGAGGACGTTTTTGAAGAGTGAGTCTAAACACACACACATTGTGTACATACTGAAAGCCAGTAGTTTTTCTGAATCTTTTCTGTAGATCAATACAAAATGAATTAATCATCTTCTTTCCTTCTCTCTGTTATTATTCCTTTTCATGGCTTTTGATTCTCCTCATATTTCCTCCTCCTGTTATTTCCGCTCTCTCTCCAGCTCCTCTTACCCGTGGCTCGTTGCACTTTGATGTTTGTCCGCTATTCATGCATCCTTTCTGTCCTCTTCCACGTGCACACTCCCTGTTTGGTATGGGATTCTCCGACTCGTGATCTCTCCACATCACTCTTACTTTTTTACATCAGAAATCACAAGCATGAACTTCCTCTCTTTGTATGAATCCTCATGTCATCATCTGCTCCTGGGTTTTCCTCCTCTCTTTCGACTCTGACCCTGAGGATCACTCCGACCATGTTGCTTTCAGCGTTCAGAGTCTTCCCGTTCTCTTTCTCACCTGTCCGCCCCCGCTCTTGTGTTGCAGTATGGGTAATACAGGTAATCCTGGTGAACACATGTGTGATATCCACGGAGACCTCGCTGTGGTCAGGTATGAGCAGTTTTTCTGCTTGCATGCATGCCACGGTGTAAATTGGTGGAGGGATGTTTTTCAGAGTCTGCATACAGTGCAACACTTGCTACATTTCTCCATGGATGTTAGGTTTATAAAGAATTCCCCGTGTGTGTGTGCGTGTGTGTGTGTGCGTGTAGCTCTCCCTATTACAACACTCTGACCCGGTTCCCTCGGGCCTCTGCTCCCCCGAGCTACTCCGACTGGTGACCCAAAGAAACTCGTCGATGAGGTACTGATTGTCAGTTACAACTTTCCGCTGACCCTCATCTAACAACGATGACAAACATCTAAAATCATCTGAGAACCAATAGCCATTTAATCATCATCAGTCTGATTTCACCTAGGAGAATTTCTTCCTCTTCTTTTTTCTTGTCTTCTTCATCCTTCCATTCATCCTTGTTGTCTCTTTTAACCAACGGTGTCCATTCAAACATCGGGACTCAACAAGGAAGATTTTCTCCTGATGGAGTTGGTTCAAGCTGAAGATCCCTTTTACACCTGACGCTGGCATGTGTGCTGTATCCAGATTGTGTGTAGATATTACTGATTTGGGGGTTTTGCATTTTGTGGTAACACAGTATTAACTTGTGTGCTTGACATGCTGTTATGTGGGCTGTAAAAAACATCAACACAAAGATATCATAAATACAGACCTTGTCCTTTATTTATTTATTTTTTAAGTGGTGTCAAATGGCTGATACACATTTTTGAAACTGATCACATCATTTATCCTTTACCATTACTTCTTAATGGAATCGCCAAAGAAAAGTTCTGTATAGATGCCTTGTGCCTTTGATGTAGAAATTTGGGCTCTGAAATTAATTGTTTTTGCTTCTCCATTGACCTTCTAGATTTGAAGATTTTCACATCAAAGTCAATTTCTGCTCATATAGTTTATGTTTGCCTTGTCACAAATGAAACACTATGGGAACTTGATTTGGTTTGGAGGCGTATGACATAGTTTAATATTGTATGATATGGTGTTATCTTTTGTAACCAAAAATGCTTACCCAATAAGGAACAAAAGATGACATATTTATTTACATCTTCAATTTGTATTTTTTATTATTATTTTAAGTTAGGGTAAAGAAATAGTTTCCTACTACTGTGTTTTCATTAGGACTTTTCTGAAAATAATTAGATTTTCTCTTTTTCCACAGCGGACAAGAGGGCTGGAACTGATATTTTTCTAGTGGTAAGTGCTCATCTGTCTACTCCGGCATAATAAAAATAAAAACACCAGGTTATTTCTGAAATGACCTTCTTCTTTTCTAGGATCATTGGACTTTCCTGCTTTCCCATTCAGATCATGTAAGCAATGGACCAAAGGGAAGAACAACCACCACCAGGGACTGTGTGGTGAGGGCATCCCACTCCCCAGAACTCCATCCATATGACAAGGACCTCAGATGCCATCCACCTGTAATATATCTCTCATGCACAGGCGTACTAGTCAGAACAGTACCACAGCAGTCATTCTAGTGTTACTGTCACTGTACATTATCAACTAATGTATCCGAGCAATGTTCCTGCATAGCTAGTTTTACATGTAGAAACTATAGTTGTTTGTACTTGCGTTATCAGTTTCACCATGGTGACACAAGTGTACATTTTTTATGCTTTCAAAACTTTTGAAAGTTTTATATATTTTTGTTAATGTTTGTTTTATAACACTTAAGTCGTTTTTTGTAGAAGTAGCTATTTTTTTTATTTTATCCGTCAACATTTGTAATGTAGCTTGCATCATTTTAGCTCAACAGGTTTGCATCTTGTTGAGAGTTAGAGGAGAAGATACCACTCTTGTGTCTTTTTGTCAAATACCAGCCTGTTGGCTTATTTTTGCATAAAGACAGTAACAAAGTGTAGCAAGTCTACAGCCATGCCAGCAGGCATGCTTTGAGCTAAATCCTAACGTCAACATTCTAACAAGCTTACAATGGCAATGCTCACATGCTGATGTTTACTAGGAATAGTGTTTAACAGGTTCATCATCCACGTTTTACTGTGTTAGCATACCAACATTGGCTAAATAGCAATAAATAAAGTATTTGGTCATAAACCAAAGTATTGGACAAAGTTGTGACCTGATGATGTCCATGGATGAAAAGTCAGGGATCTCCAATAATATTACAATTCACCCTCTGGGCACAGTAAATAGCTGTAGTCAATTTCATTACAATCTAATCGGTGTCAATACCATAAATGTCTGTACAAAATGTCAATGCATTCATTATTGCCATCTATAGAGCCAAACAAAACAAAAAAACGGGGGGGGGGGGTGTTATGCACCGGACTATTTCTTGGCGGATTACTTAGTCTTTTTTTACACTTTGTTTTTTATACAGATTAAACAAACAAGATAAAACGGGTTAATTATGAGCATCAGAGGTGCTGGTATGTGGATTTTGTTTCCTTTGGTCAGAGCCAGGCTAACTGGTGAAGCAAATGGCCGCCCACCTAGAGCCAGGTTCTGTTTGAGATTGCTGTTGCCGCTGTCACACTAAATTCCTGCACTTGGGGAAATTGTTGGGTCTCTGTAAATTGTCCTGAAATAACTATGAATTAGACACCTTCAATAAAATTAAATTGAATTTAATTGTTTTCCTGTCATATTCCCTGACCTATGAGCTATCCTGACCCTAACCAAACAAAGTTAATGCCTAACCTCAACTATCTGCCTAACCACGGTGCTACTAAGATGGGCGTGGCTTGCCAAGAAAAGCAGTGGTATTCATAATAATTAGCTGTAAGGTCATACTTAGCCTACAGACGTGAGAGGTATTGTTCTTCTCAGCTAACTCTCAGCAAGAAAGGAAAAAAAAGTATTCCTCAAAATGTCAAACAATTTCTTTATACACTGAAGGTGAAAACTACCAGTTCTGTTTGGCTCCTGCCTGTTTAAAATAATGAAATCCTTGAGACATCAAGAGATCAGTCCAAAGTTTATCCTGGTCCATTACTACAAGAAGCAAACAGCTAACACAGACACACACACACACACACACACACACACACACACACACACACACACACACACTCAGTTTGTGGGTAGGGGTGGAAAACTGTGAATAAAAACTTCAAGTGTCTGCTGTGTTTTTCTTTCATAAACATATGACATATTAAGTAGATATATATGCTGTTGTATTGCCTACTGAAGAAACTGATAGTATTGTTCTTCTTTTATATACGATACATAACCTCTGAGCCACAGCTAACAATTAAAAAGAAAAACACTTGATGATATACACTGAAAAAAACTTTTTCATGAGCTGAAGTCAAAGATCTAAGACTTTTTCTATGTGCTCAAAAGGCCAGTTTCTCTCAAATATTGTCTTAATCTGTGTTAGTGAGCACTTCTGGTAATCCATCCACCTCACAGGTGGGGCATCAAAATGCTGATTAGACAGCATGATTATTGCACAAGTATACCTTAGCCTGGTTACTCTAAAATGTGCAGTTTTACTGTATTGTGGGGGGGTCAATGTTTTCAGTTCAAGCAAATGTACAGATGGGATAGACATCTACGCCCCTAAAAAGTCACTACCTGTCTGCCAAAGCACACAGAACACTGGGGAACTCGGAGAATATTCATGTAACAAATGCAGAGCTGAACACTCATGCACACCGCAGCTGAGAAAGTTCAGGTCTGTTTCTGGGGATGTTTCCATGGAGCAGTGGGGAGGCTTGGCGGTGGTCAAGGTGGCGTCACACTGTTGCATCCTATCAGAAGAGGACTACACTAGTTTAATTTAGGTTAACATCTGCTTCATACACACACATACTTCACTTGTTTACTTTGCATTCCCGGTGTCTCTTAAAGGAGAATTTTTTTCTCTTCTCCACCAGATTGATGGCTTTAAAAACGGAACTTCCTGGCATATGTGTATTTGTACACACATGTGTGACCTTGTACACAGCAGCAGCACACTATACTCTTTTCTTCCACTCTATGTCCAAGCCAGCCGGTACACGTGGAACATGCCTCGTCAAAGGCAGTGCCTGTTCTTCTGTTTGGTTCACAAGTTGAGACTCACTGTCTGAGTTCAGGTATACCTGTTTGGTCAATTGATTGATTCTGGGCTCTGCCATTAAACAACATTCATATATAGTTACAATGGTGCTCCCTCTGTATTCAGAGCTTTCAGTGTAATCTTTGGCTTTTCGATGTATTTTGTTTCTTTATTTAATTTTGTGATTTGCAACAATGCAATTTCACACTAGGATTACAGTTTTACAGTATAGTACAGTTTTTTACACAGTTTTTGCTTCCTCATATATTGGCATGGAATCCATCTTCTCGTCAAATTTTGGGTATTTCCCAAAATGTCAAAGTGTTTCTTTAGCTTTAAGAACCTTTAAACAAGACTATTTAGGTCTAGGTTTTGCAGTGGTATCATATAGCCAGTCCCACTACAGTCTGCATGGAGTGCTACTGTTGAAGGACTCTGAGGCACTTAAGAAGGTAATGATTAAAAAGACTTTACTATCTCTTGGTTATTACGTTATAAAAACATGCCAACACGAATCAGCAAATAAGGCCTTCATCAGGGTAAGTACAAAATGGCCGCCTTTTGGCTGTCCCTTAGTTGTTGGCAAGTAGTCACATGATCAGTGTAAACAGATAAAGTCACATGACAGACCAAAGGGCAAATTAGCAATAAACAAGTAGAAAAAATAAACACAGAACATCTTATTCATTATCAGTGTGTAGAACACACAGTCAAAGCAGCCTAAGCCATAATTTATCCGGGAACTCACAAAGTGGTCGCCCTTGGGCCGCTGAGGCATGGATAAATAAGTTGTCACATGATTAGTGTAAACAGACAAAGTTACATATTGACCATGTTCAGCAGAGGAAACCACACATCAAAAGTCTAACATAATGTAAGGGAAAAGTAGCAATAAACAAGTGAAAAAATATCTTAATGCCTTAGTTTAAAGGACACACAGGCTAAACGGTGCCTAGTATTTCTGAATGAGTCCTGATGCCTAAAAAACAACAAGAGACTGTTACGAAAGCGTACTGCATAGCTTTCAATGTAGAAATCCAACCCAATTCTCTTTGTGAGAGCTTTTTAATCTGTCTCCACCCCTTTTTGAGTCATATCTATAATGCTTTTTTCTGATATCTTTAATGAATTGCAACTACCTCGGTCAGCCTCTTTGTAATGTAGAGCATTCATTGAGGTTTTTTAAAGCATGTTCATGTTTTGCCAGTTTTGCCTTTGGTTCATGCTTTTTCTCCCTATGTAAAAACAGCTACATAGACACTCAAGTCTACAAACCACAGATGAGGTATTGCAATTTATAACTGACTTCATATTATACTTACGACCTGATGATATATCAGTAAAATAGTTGGAATTGGTCATATTACCGCAATGATTCCAATGTCCACTTGTGGTTTCCTCTGGTGGTTACCCACCACGTTTATGTTATACAGGGGAAGATGACTCCTCACATCAAACTGACAGTACGGAAATCTGGAAGCTGTAAACTGTGGATACAATGTAACCAAAAATACACGCTTGGAACTGAGCTTTTCTTAACAATATGTCGTGTGGCTCAGCTCATATGTTGGTATAAACATAGTAGCTTTTTCGTAGTTATTCAACATTTATGTTTTTAGCAGACTTTCACAAACACCATTTCCCATAAGCCCTGATAAATGAAGATAAATGAAGATTTAAGACAAGGATTTCACCATCTTTTTGTGTGTGTACCGCTGCAGTGTAGCAACAAAGTCTAAAAAAGTGAAACTGCGTCTCAAGATGAACATGAAGAGTTTTTTATAATTACAGGGTCACAGATCAACTTTAAACCCTCAGCAAATAACTTTAGGCTGCAATTTGGCACTGGACCCTCAGTCCTCTCCTCCCCCTCTGCCACTCATCAGCAGTCAAAGAACCTCTTATGTGACATTGTAGAATCCCTCGCAATGTTTTTCAGAACATTGGGCTTCATGTGTGTACCATTCTTCAGTCGTCTTTCTCGCCTTCCCCCTCTCTGCTCCCATAGACTTGTTGACCTGCTTCCCCTCACCCCTCTTCTTCCTCCCTGGTTTTAGGTTCCCCCCTCCAAATCCACCTCATCCATCACTTTTTTCAGTTTTGAACACACCACAGAAACTTCATGTGGCCGCTGTGTTTGTGTGTGTGTGTGTGTGTGTGTGTGTGTGTGTGTGTAAGAAAGGAATAGAGGGGGTCAGTGCTGGAGGAGGAGTTTGAGTCCTTTAGCTCACCTGAATAATGCCTTCTTTGTGAACTTCAGCCTTATAAAGTCTCACTCTGATGATTTCTACCCTTGCACTTCTTAATCTTCTGTGTGGAAACATACGTAGACATCATCCCCTAGGCTACCTTCATCCACTAAAACGCATAACACCGTCATGAGAGCCATGATGAGAGTGGCGTTGCTGTTTCTGGCAGCAGCTGTTTGTGTGTCAAACGCTCAGAGCAACAACAACAGCAGCATCAACAGGCAGCAACAGCAGCAGCAGCAGCAGCAGCAGCAGCAACGCAGCATCTGGGATGAGGCCATCAAATTCAGCACCAAGACCAAAGACACCTGTACCATGGTAGTGTCTGAAGCTGTGGACTATACTCACCTGCGTGTCTCCTGCAAAGGTCCCAGCAAGGGCCAGACCCAAGGACGCTCCTACTACTGTGACTTCCAGGGCAAACCCAACCTGTGCCGCGCCTACAACGCCAGGCCGCGCCACTACTTCACCCAGATGATGTGGGAAATGAGAAAGCTGCCCCACGTCTGCCAGGGACCCAAAGTCTACCGCCCAGCAATGTGCAAGAAAGACGTCGACGAGGCCCAGATGACCTTCCTGGCCTCCTTGCCCAAGACCACCATCCAAACCTGGCCTAAGCCCTCCAAACATGTCCAGGAGCCACGTAAACCAGTGGTGCCGGCCCAGAAAAAGCCTGTCACTACACCTAAACCTGTCAAGCCCCAGCAGCAGCCAGTCAAGCCCCAGCCAGGGAAGGGCACCCAGACTAAGAAAACTACCCCCAAGCCTGGGAAGACCACTATTCGTCCCACGGAGCAGACTGACTCCAAAGCCTCCCGCATCGCCTCTGAGTACTGCTGGAAGAGCTTCCATGGCGTCTGCTCCTATTTCATCAGCTGGTTCCAGAACTGAGGCAATACTGCAGACACAGGTGAGTTAAAAAAAGTAAAGATGAAAAGAAGCAAAATTAAGATAAAGTTTAGTGAGAGGTAGGCTGGAGACATAAGAATCAAAAGTGTGAGAAAGACAAAGCTGTGTGGTTGTTTTGGTGTGGATGAATTAAACTGGCAACCACTGCAAAGCCAAAAGTCATGTCAGCAGTGTTTGCAAAGTGTTAGTCCGCTGTCTCGCTTGATACACTCAGTATAGTTTATGGAGAACTTTATCTCTTTGTAGCCAGCACATTCACAAGAGAATATATCTGAAATGCATCACAAAATCTGAATTTTTCTGTCGTTTCAGGTTGGAAACATAAGCGTCAGAACTCTTCTCGACTATCTTCGACCTCTCCAGGATCTGTGTGCGATCCTCTGAAGTGATTTCGCCATCTTGTGAGGTCTGACTACCACCACTGCAGCATCTTACGGGTCTGAGCAAAAAACACTCGACCTACAACCGTGTACGGTCAAGGGATGACTGGTTGCGCTGTCATGTAGTGGACATGAATTTTTTTTCTCTGTAAAACACACAGCAAGGCAAAAGGGAAAATATGGCAGGCATGTGATTCTGTTTGTAAATGATGTAAAATACCCTCCTCGTGTCACATAAATGTTCCAACCAAATTTGAAGGTAAAGAGAATAAAGTCAGAGTGGAGACCTTTCTTCTTCTGTGTCGCTCTGTTTTTTGTTCCGCCACAAGTTTTCGCACTCTATTCATTCAAAGGAGTCCTTGTTCCTCTTTATCGCCGGCTGTAACAACATGTCTGCGACCTGGCTGAGGAAGTTGTCAAGGGACAGACACAGACTGCAGTAAAGACAACACAGAGGGCGTCTGAGCAGAGCTACACACTTGTTTGTATGAGCTGATGAATTAAGTCTTAAGAGGTACTGTGTGCAGGAACAGAGGATGCCTGTGTGTGAGAGGGCTGCAACACTGCCGTTCCTAACACAAACACACACATAGTGGATGAGGATGGAGGCTGCTAATCACTCACTCATCCCAGTGAAGTGTTGCTCCTTCTTTGGTAATTCAACCCATTAACAGTGTGTTTTTTAAACTAACACATGTTAGTGGTGAACGGAATACTCAGATCCTTAACTTAAATGAAAAAATACAACACTGTAAAAATACTCTGTTACAAACAAAAATCCTGCAGTCAATCTTCTATTAAAGTAAAAGTAGGCTACTGAAGTATTAGCCGTGAAACATACCTAAAGTAAAAGTACTTGTTCTGCAGAAAAGTAGACATTGTTGATAATCCTGGTGTAGCATTGTAGAGGCAGATTTTTCCTGTTTTTGCTAATTGCGGTGCACTAGTTTTAATTACTTTATTTATTGTTGGGTAATGTACTTCAGTGGTTTCAAACCTAAGGATCGAGCCCCCTCCAAAGATAAATGAGAGGATTATTGGAGCATGAAAGAAGACAAAAAACAAACCTCTTTTTCATGTTTTGGGACTTTCTTCAATCTGTGCTTACTTGTGCAAAATTTGATTATTTATGCAGTCCTTGAAC
Source organism: Etheostoma cragini (assembly GCF_013103735.1). NCBI lineage: Eukaryota > Metazoa > Chordata > Actinopteri > Perciformes > Percidae > Etheostoma > Etheostoma cragini. The sequence continues at coordinate 10,328,928 of NC_048408.1, forward strand.
TGTCATTTAATCGAAACCGTCTGAGAAGTTTTGAGGGGAAATGTTAACAACTCATTGACCTCTGAAACATGACAAGGGGCAACACTCAGACACTGCTTCTTTGTAAGGGGCCACAAGCCAAACACCTTCACTGGTCAATCCCTGGTTTAATTTCAAGCAAATGTGTTGTATTTAAAAAAATAAAAATAATAATTATAAACGTTCTATGTTTCTTAGAAACTTAAAAGTTGCTATTAACTAAAACTGGTAGATAAATGCAAAAAAATACAATATTTTTCTCTGGAAAGAAGTGGAGGAGAAGTATGAAGTAACATAAATGCAAAAACTCAAGTCAAGTACAAGTACCTAATAATTGTATACTTAAATTACAGATACTTAAGTAAATGTAGACACTTTCCACCACTGATCCCATGTAAATATATTAAATTATATACATATTCAGTCATGGTGAGGAGGCTGCTGAACCTCTAACAAACACAAGATGGTGCCACTGAGTGTGGAGAGGACACCAGTTGGAGTAGAGGCCCGAGGGAACCGGGTGTTGAGATTGGGAGAGCCACATGTCCACACACACACACACACACACACACACTCACTCACACTAATCTACTACCACTACTGCTTCTGACACACTGACTCAGTGATAAACAAACTACTGTAACTTGTGACCTTATTGGACTTGTGCCCATATGAACCTTTGTATTACGGCTCCTTCCCACCTGCAGCAGCTGCGCCATTACAGGAATGAAACATGACAACAGGGTGGGGCTGACTCATTACTGTAACTTACCTTTGTGGAAACAGTAGTGTGCTGTAATTGGATATGTAGGTCAACTGCATCAAAAATGTATGACCTGGGTGCCTAAATAGCTCACATGGTGGAGCAGGTGCCCATGTATGGAGGTTTAACTCCTCCATGCAGTGGCCACGAGTTCCACTCTAACCTGTGGCCCTTGTCCTTTCTCCATGTCAAGCCTTCTCACTCCCCCCTTTCAGATCTTTCCTGTCCTATTCAAATAAAATGCCAAATATGATCTAAAAAAAACATGAACTGTATAAATAAAATGCAATGTTATGGATGTATTAGTCAGCGTCAAGTTCCTTCTGTTCCGTGTTGAGCAACTAAGAATTATCTTAAGATCTTATCTACAGCACATTATGTGGTTTGTGTTGCTCTGTTTTGTTGAATGGAGAACTCTTTTAATGTAGCTATTTTTTGCAACAACTACTAAGCTATATTTGTATCAATTTACGTTGAAATGGCCCTATTAGTTGTCCTAATATCCTAAAAAAATCCAAACATTGTTTTTTTAATCTAATTTCTCACATTTTGGCAACAAAAATCTGATTTCTACTGGATGTTTGACCCTGTTTGTTCAACTGTTCATAAAGGCAGAGACCGCTAGCCTGCTGCTCACTAAAGATGAAGACTTCCTCTGACTTCTGAATGAGTACATACAAGAGCTCACTGAGCCAATGTCAGGATGTGAAAGGAGCACAGAGGAACCAACTGAGAGTTTATTGGGAGAGAGGGTCTTAACAGCTGGTAAATGTGTTACTGTTTGATAGATAACAGTGTTTAAGACACATCGAAGGAAGGTAGACTCGACAATGGGGTCAAAGTCAGCATTACAATGTGCTTAAAACAGGAACCCTGTTCTAGACTGTAAGGCCTTGAACTTCTCTCCAGTTGTAACAATGTGTGGGAAACCAAAAGTCAACATTGAATTTTTCTGTATAGCCTACTTATCTTACATTAACTTCATTCATGTATGTAACTTAATTACATAACAAACTTGGAAGTAAATAAAGTTGGAAGTAAAGTAAATAAAAACAAATCACACAAAGAAAAAGTAAAATACCATGAACACACCCTTGCACTTACAAAGTATTTAGGTCTACACCTCTTCACTTTGTTTTCTGTTTGATTTTGGCGGGAAGAATTCATGATAAACCTATTTGTATTAACACAAAATCTAAACAATTCTCCCTCTGGTTGGCCTACAAAAAGTTGCAACAATGTGCATTATATGTGGGAATTATTTTCGTTTTGGTATGTTAAATCTTCCCAGAGAAAGTGCTTCTTCAGTCATGTTTAATGATCACTTGACACTTTATCTTACATTAGCAGATTGTGTTGTTTTCACAGGTATTTTTCTCCTTTGTTTTGCTGACACAAACCACGTGATAAGCATAGTTTGTGTAGTATTAATAATACACAGTCTATGGTGTCATGTCAATAGAAAGGATCGCCTCATGGTTGAGTGCAGCAGCGGATTGGTGGAAAGTTGGGGACGAGCCTACAAAAATGTGCGTGTGTGTAAAGTGGAGTCATGAAGTGTTCATCAGACAAACCCACTCTGTGCAGACACGCAGTTCCAACATCAGTGTGTGTTTTTTTCTAATCTCTTTGATCTTCAGTTAAACTCTCTGTTAAAGGCGGGAGTTCAGTTAAGACATGTCAGCTCAGAATAAAACACATGCAGCCTCTTCCCAAACGATTGCCAAGATTATTTTTCTCAATGGCGTGTGTGTGTGTGTGTGTGTGTGTGTGTGTGTGTGTTGTTGGGCATGGAATGATAGGCGTGCCGCAGCATCTGTGTATGAAAGCCATGTGCGAGGCCACGGAGAGCCACAAGAAGCAGCTTTACGCACAGAGTCGATGTACGTGACTTTCGTGTACCACATGCTTAGTAGACTACAGTAGCCTGCGGCCGCGTGTCTTAGAATTTATTGCAGGCTTAGTTCTGATTGCACCTTTTTAAATGCCTAATTGAGTTGATATGTTGGCTTAAAAACATCTTTGTTTACTGTTAATTCACAATATTATTCTTGGTTGACGTCTTGAGGGAAAAAAATAGGTACGAAATAAGATTTAATGTTTTCTCAGTCTGTATAGCCTAACTTTTTTTTAAAGTTTTTTACTCAATGACCGGATTATCTCCATCACAGAGGTTCTGACTCTTTTTTTAAACCCAATTTTGTCCTTTCAGATATCATTGTCTGGTAAAAGAAGATATGTTGCTGCTGGAGACTTTCGTTCCCTGGTTGCTGTTGGCCTTCCTCGGACAGCAGGTCTCTCTGTCCTCCGGTAGGCGCACTAAGAACCGAGGAGCGGACAAGAGCGCGACCCCAGCCCCGGGCAGAGCGCAGGGGGGCGGCGGGAACAAGCCTGCAGCAAGCGGCCGGGGGAAGTTCTCCATCAAGGACAAGATGCAGTGCATGTGGGAGGCAAAAGACGTCGGGGACACGGTGAGACTGTCGGTAAAATGCGAGGCGCGCATCAAAGGCGAATCCAGCAATGTGCAGTGTAAATACAACGCCAAACCTCAGAGCTGCCCGGGATACCAGACCGACACCAAGGGCTTCTGGAAACAGGTGGCCCGCGCCTTTAAAAGACTGCAAGGCAAAGTGTGCGAGGACGACCGGGCGCTGGTGAGGGCTGGTATGTGTACGAGCGCGCCCCGGGGTGCGCACTTCAAGCTGGACAGGTCCTCCGTAGCCTTCGCTCAGTCCGGAGAGCCGGAGACCCCCCCGCCGCCGCCATCTCGCTCCGTCTCCACCGCTGCGGCTCCGTCCGGACCGACAGCCTGCTCAAGGCGCGCGAACCACCGGAAAACGGCTGAAGAGAATTGCAGCGGCTGGGCCAGTGTGTGCAATTTCTTTCTAACAATGTTGCAAAGTAACGAGTGTTAGATTCACATCTTTGTGGACATGATCAGACTGGATACAGGATTTAAACATTTTCATTTTGAATCAGTAGCTAGTAGTCAGATTTCTTCTCCACAATGTGCATTTTACAGAAGTGAGCTGAGATATTTTCAACTATACCACAAACACGAGTAGCAATGTAGCTACTCATGTAGAAGTGGATATTATAAATATCAAGTCATGAATCACCAGTGGTAGAAAGTAACTACCTGTATAGTGAATACGTTTTTTGACACTTGAAATCTTTTGAATATTTTTTTCTTGGCTTTTCAACTTTTTTAATAAACCCCCATCATCATTCCAAGCATCTATCAAATTTACATTTATGACCATTAAACACAGACACAAACATGGAAACCGGTATTTATGCACCACAAATAAATATTTTCTATTTATACAATGTGTCCTGTTACCTTGAAGAATATGAAACATAACTTTTACTTGGGAGAAACAGAGGGATGTGTGAAAACTGAACATGGAAATTGACAATAAGCTATAAAATAGCAATTTGATTAGTTTTTCATTTGTTATTCAATCGTAAATACCATATGGTCTTAAAACATTTCCATCCACCACAAATCAACTTATTTTAAAGCATTCATATTATGCTCATTTTCAGGTTCATTATTGTACTTTGAGGTTGCACCAGAATAGGATTATGTGGTTTAATCTTCAAAAAAAACATCTTTTGTGTTGTACTGCACGTTGCCGCAGATCCCGTTTTCACCCTGTGTGTTTAGGTCTCTGTTTAGCAACAGAGTGAGACGTCTCACTTCTTTACCTGCAGAACAGGGACACGGAAGTAGTTCTTTTGGAGATTATGGTGGACTAGTGTGTGTTGTAGCAGTGATTTGCCATTAAGAATGAGCTAGCATCCTAGAGCTAGCATGCTGTCAGCCACCTCGTCTCGGCTAGTTTCGTAGATTTTGAACAGCTAGGCACTTTGTTTTAATTTTCCTTCTTTTAATAGTGTATAATAATAATAATGTAAACTTTATTAATCCCACAAGGAGAAATTACAATATTTTCACTCTGTTGTTATCACACACATTACACATAAGCCTAAATTACACACACATGCTCAGTACCTATACTTGCACTAATGGAGAGATGTCAGAGTGAGGGGGCTTCCCATGGAAAGGCACCCAGAACAGTTGGGGTTCAATGCCTTGCTCAAGAGCACCTTGGCAGTGCCCAGGCAGTAAACTGGCACCTCTCCAGCTACCAGTCCACCACCATCCTTTGGTCAGGATGGGGACATGAACCCACAACCCCCCGGTTCCCAACCCAACTCCCTGACTGAGCTACTGCCACCCAATTAAAGTGCAGAGATTGCCCTATTTTTTGTGTTTTGTAATTTTTTGAAAACAACAATCATAATCAGAACAGAATACTTTATTGATCCCCTCAGGGAAATCATGTGCAAACCTAGACAAGCACATCTTTCTTGTCAAGGTGCTGATTCAAAAAACGTGATTTTCTTTCCTCCCAAGGACTCACAACATTGTTGACCACTCCCACATTAGAAAAAGTAAATTGGCTCTTTGTTGGGTACAGTCTGTACTTTTTCTAGTGTAAGAAATATAAATTTAAACAGGATTAACAGTGTTGTGAGTCCTTGGGAGGCAGAAGTTCTTTTAAGAGGCTTAATTTTTGATATCTTTCTTAAAGCATGATGTTTAATAGGTTGTTCTGGCAGATTTTTTTTACTTGCTTTGTGGAAACAAGACTTTTAGGGCTTGATACAAACCAAATTCGCTTGATGATGAAGATGAAGAGTTTCTCAGTGTGAAGGAGAAGAGTTTCAGTGCAAAAACATCCCAACTTTATTTAAAATGTTGTCAGATACACTTTTTTGAGCAGATTCAACTGTGTGAACTACACCGACATGCCCTTGGGTCACACACTCACTTTATTTCATACACACAAGTTTGTACATGGCATCCAAATACAAGACTTGTTCATGCAGTTTCCTGCAGCAGTCTCTAATTACTCTCTCAGAGACGGCAGCCAGCTGCATTAGGAGCCATTACTGTGTGTGGAGAGTGAAGACCGCTAGGATCTAGCTGTGTGTGCGTATGTGTGTGTGTCTGTGTGTGTGTTTTATGCTTTCCTGTCTGACCTTCTTCACCTCCGACCTGCTGCTCTTTGTCTCTTCACATTTACTTAAAAAAGACAACTGGAGAGAGATTTACACCTTTTATGTAATGTAGAAGTCTGCTCTCTTTGATGGGACAAAGGGGATTTTTGTTGACATATTGTTTTACTCACCCCTTAAACCAGAGCTCAAGGACAGAGCTCACATTCCACAAAGGAGGAAGTAATTAAAGGTCAGAGGTCAAAGGTGAAGCAGGAAATGAGGATAGCATCCGAATGATCAGCTGCCTCCTCCCCACCTCTAACATCACTCCTGTGGGTTTGTTTCTTTTATCTTCAATCAATTGTATTTGTCACACGAAATCATACAAGGTACTGTTTCAGTAAAATGCAATCCCATCAGCTCCCACAACTTGTGCATGATTCACAAAGGGGGGGGGGGGGTTGTCTTAGTTTGTATCCTCATTTAGGATCCTAAGGTAGAAGCTCCTCCTGAGCTTGTCAGGCCTGGTGTATGCGGTACTTTATCACCAACCTGAAATTCCTCAGTATTTTAATGGGATGTCCAGAATTTCCTCAGGTGTCTGCGGTGGAACGGTTTCTGTCTTGCCTTTTTTCCACCACTGAGTCAGTATGCAGCACCCAGGTCAGACCCTTTGTGAAGTGGACACCAGGGTACTTCAAGCTGTCCACCCTCTCCACCAAGGACCCATCATGTCCTTAGTCTTACCCAGGGCTCGGTTTACACCTGTCGCCATTTCTAGCCACTGGGGGATCACAGGCAGGCTGGGCGAGCGCATATAAATGTTAAAAAAAACTCCTAAAGTGAAGTTTTCATGCCATGGGACCTTTAACATGTTTGCTCATGTTAGTGTGTGTGTGTTTGTGTGTGTGTGTGTGTGTGTGTGTGTGTTTGTATTTGTTTGTGTGTGCATGTTTGTGTAATTTCTTATCATTAGAAGGTGTTTTCAGTGGAATTTGCTTATAGGCAGTGCCAACTCTGTACAATATTTATTGGGATATCATCAACACCACCTAGATGACCGCACCTGCTTATTAAATGTTGATTCACTTCCTGCTCTCACCTTAGTTTTATTCATTGTTTACACAGAAAAGTTAATAGGTAATAGTTCATTTTCTCCTGATTTAGTTTGTTGACATTTTGACCTCATGCACGCCACATTCACAATGCAACGTACTTAGCAAACATAGTTAAGTTGAAATTGAGTCCTTCTCATTTTTATTTATTTTGAGCTACAGGTGCTGCTGGTGAGACTTTTTGGCATTGCCAAATAATGATTCTCACCCAAATTATGATCTCAGAGCCAGATTTATTGTTCTCAGAAGTCAATCAATTTAAGGAGGTCTAATGAAGTAAACGGATGCTTTTACTTTGGACTGTCATCTCTCTGTCTACTTCCAGATAAAAGCAAACAAAATACATGTCCGTCTCTGACAACAGTTTCCACAGGCTGAATAGTACTCCTCATGACAAGTAAATTGTGCCCTTTTAATGTAACACCACAGTTTTCCATGATGTGTAATGTACCACAGACTGTAGGCCTTGTCAATGCAAATCCTTTTACTAATCCTGGTGGTGTCTTCATGAGGTGAAGAAATCCCTGAAGGAAAACACATTATTCTCAATAATCATCAACTCATCCGAGTGATATTTAAGGCATGTGTGCCCTTTTCCCACTTGTATTCAACACAATGGCTGCAGGTCTTGTCTTGTTTCTTTTCCACACTCTGGCGGCAGGTTGATCCTTTACAAACTAAAGGAACACTTGGGAAAGCAGCAGCCTCTGATTTCTCTGCTCAAAGTATTAAACCAACATCTTTTAAAAGCCCTTTGAGCTTTCAGCCCTTTTGAGGAAAAACATGAAAACGTACAACAGCAGACAATGATTTCTATTGCTTCAATCTAACTTGTTGGCAAAGACACAAAACTAAGAAAATAACTTTTCCCGATGAACGTAACAGGTGCAAACATGTTAGTGTGGTGCTTAGGACTAATGGTTTCTTCTTGTGCGCATTCCTTGTTTAAAACTTTGATGTCAAAGCAGCCTTTCTGTGCTGGATTTAAGGGAAAACGAGGGGAAAAAATTAGATTTGCTACACAAATCCCTCCAAAAATATAAGATGTCGAAGGCTTTGCTGGATTTGTTACAATCAGGTGTGGCATTTTTACTCATTTGTTTTATGACTTTTCAAATTTGTAGAAGCTGAAACAAGTACTACTCACAAGAACAAAAAGCAAATAGGCTATTAGTGGACAGAAAGACACCTTTTTTTTAACAACAAATTATCATCATTGAAGGCACATTAGTCTTTTCACTGCACATAATGTGGGACTGTCTGACAATTAAAACTTTCTAACTTTGTGCCTCAGAAATGAGTTTTTCTGTTTTCTGATATTGTTAATTCACCACTGACCCTTTGCATTTATCTCATATATGTCAACTGATTTTGGTTTATTGGTGGTTCCTCTTAAAACTAAAGGACACTCCTTTCAGCTCCAATCCTCCCTCCTGCCTTGCAGTAACACCTGTTCCCGCCATTCCCCCTCTCCTGACCTTCACTGCCTACCTGCACACCTGTTCACACTTCCCTGATTAGTTCCATAGTATAAAAACAAACCCACTTCCAGTCATTCTCTACCGGATTATGTCCATTGTGAAGTTTGTGTTGGTGTTATGAATGGAGGCTAGGACCTTTTCTAGGATTTTAGGAGCAGAAAGCCAGGACTGCCAGAGCACGCCTTCAGGAATTTAGACGTTATGGATTTCCACCATCAGATTACTGTCAAATCTGCGGATTTGTGATCACGACTTTGTCAGGTCACGAATGCAGCTGAGAAAAAAATCAGCCCATAGCTGTTTTATTTAGGAATTACAAACAAAATAGTATTGGATTTTGTTTGCAACTTTTAATCTACTTGTTTCTCCTTTACACACCTGTCCCATGAAAAGGAATGTTGCAAGGATTGACAGAAATGTTCGAAAATGGGTGTGGTCCAAGTCCCTCACTCAAGGCCCCAGGCCTGATTTGGCATTCGGGCTGGTGGTATTCAATCACAAGAAGGTCTGTAGTCTACTCTAGGCAGTTTTAAATACTTTTATCATATTTGCCAGGTGTCATATTTACATCTGTCAGCAGATACATTTTTTCACCAAGACAACGTCACAACATTGCAAGATGCAGTCACAAAACTTTATAGTTGGCTAGTTGAGATCAATATAAAGGCCAAGATCAAAGATGGGTGTGGTGTGAGCAAGGGTGCCCTAAGTAGGAGGGTATAAAGTTGGAAACTGTATGCATCAATGCTTTACATGTTTAACACAATATTGACATGCGTCAAAGTCAAAACAATAAAAATATCACTTTTTCCATGTCTCCATAGACTGGATTTGTTATTTCCACACTCTTTTATTCAGGGAACGTAAACTTTAGATTCTGTGTCTTCATTACTGACGCTCAGTCAGCGTCTGATGAGTTCAACACAATGTCATGAATGTAGGGCTGTGACTAATAATTATTTTCCCTTTCAATTGTTTTCTTCATGATTGTTTTTTGATTAAATGAGTAAACATTTAGTCTAGGAAACGGCAGACAATGGTAAAATCACACATGCCAGACCTCAATCTCTTCCTTGTTTTGTTCAACCAGGAGTTTAAAAAAAAATCTAACCATATTCAGTTTCTTGACAAGTAGATTAAAACTATAGCCAATTTGGCTTTAGTTTTTGCTTGTAGAATGAAAGAAATTATTAACTGACAGTCAAAATAGTTGCTGATTACTTGTTTTGTTGATTGACAATTTATGTGAAATTCCAGCAACTTTTGGCAGTTTTTCTGTTTCTGCAGTTGCAAGTTGGGACAATCCTAGTGAAACCTTTGCAGGATAAAGTTTGATTTTAACCATTTGTAATGCAGTCCTTTTTCTTCTTACTCCCTACATTTCGCATTTAATGTATGATAGTACCTGTCATAGTCAATTTGAAGTCGAACTACTGTATGTAGTTCATAGACCCTCAGCCAGTGTAATGAAGGAGAGGAGGGGCTCTGGATGTTAGGAGGGGCTGCAAAAAACATCAAAACACGACTCAACGCTTCACTAAGTACTTGAGACTTGACCTACAAAGCTGAACAGACACATAGCCACCCAAAAACACGCACAGCAGCAAAGTGGGAGGAGTTATCGGTATTGTTCTTCCTGTGGCCCGAGGTGGCCTGACCCCGCACCCTACTGTTTGGACATTGTCATTGGCTGCTTGTTTCTGTGGCGAAAATCAACGGCCACCGCTTCTGTAAAAAGAATAACAGAAAAGCAGTGCAACAGGACCTGTGATGACCCCTCCTTCAACACACACACACACACACACACACACACACACACACACACACACAC
>NC_048408.1:10339245-10374272 GCF_013103735.1 Etheostoma cragini
GTGTGTGTGTGTGTGTGTGTGTGTGTGTGTGTGTGTTCAAAGCATCTGTGGCACAAGGTGGTACCAAATGACACGCGAGCGAGAGCCCTGCTCAGGAGGTGAAGGGTCAGAGAGCACAGGTCAGGCAAATTGGCAATGCTAGTCAGTTAGCATAACCATCATTGGTTAGTGCAGAAGCAACGAGCAGTAATTCTTGTAGTTTACAGTAAAAGGGCAAACAACCAAAGTTATCTTTAAAATGCAAGATGCAACAAAACTGTCACTGTGATACCAATGGGACTTTTAAGATGAAATAACGAGCGGATTGGCCATGCTGTTTCAATTTGCAAGAGGGGAATCACAGAACACCTGGATGTAATTTACTCTCTCCTGACAATGAGGATGGCCAGGCACAGGGGATGAGGTAAGAAAGACACTAAGCTTTGTTTTAAAACGTCTAAATAAATGTTAACTTGGTGATTGCAATCAGCTGTCAAATTGGTGCCGATTGGGTCTGTCTCCGGGTCAAATGTTTTTCAGAAATATAACAATGTAAAAATAAATAATGCATAACAAAGTGAAGTCCTAGATTGTGGCTTTAAGAAAGTTTGAAGCTATCAGTTGAATGTATTTATATTACCTGATTTAGTATGGAGACACCTCTCAGAGAGCTGAATACTCTCTTGCATTGCATTATTGAATTAGTCCTACTTATAATGCATTCATATTAGCTGGATTTTAACATTGTATCCAAGTGGAGTTGCTGGTTGTACTTTATATATTATAGGAAACTTTAATCTGTCCTTTGTGAACTGATCATATGTTTTGTATGTCAGTTTGCAAAGTAAACAGCTGCTGTAGCTGTCATATGAATGTAGTGGAATAAAAAGTACATTATATGAAATATGTAGGAGAAGTTGCACAATTACAAATAGTCGACAGTTGACAAAAGTACTTTCTGTTTACTAGAAGTGATGACTTGGGTGGTGTCAAGGTGATGTAACGCCGTTCTATCTCCCTCAAGTGGCTATGAAAGGTCAGTGCATGCTCAACAGAAATTAAACAGGTACTAGTACTGCAGCAGGACAGGATCAATTACGAGACACAGAAGACACAAGAAAATAAAATCCATTATACTTCATCAGTTGAATGTTTATTATTGCATATATTGTTGCTTCCATGCAAAGTGCAAACAAAACAAGTGTATTCTGATACTTTTGCATTACAAATGAATAACATTATATTAGGGTATTAGACAAAAAGCTGCATTAATTAATGTAGACAGGAACAAAATGTTAGCTACCTTTCAAAGACATTATTTGGAGACATAGTTTAAAAAGACGTGATCGGGCCGTCTCTTACACACAAGTATGTTTTGTTGTGAGGAATTTTGACTTTGTGTTAGCTTCTTGTTTTGGTGAGCTGACGGCCCCCAAAAAAAGACCGACTTGGAGACAAGGCACTTAAGGTGTGCTTCCTGGTTTCTTGCTTGTTACCAGGGTTACGCATCATCTCCACCACAGAGCAACAGTAAGGCCTTTTGGTAGTCGCCGCCGGTGTCTCCCTGTAACACAAACACATGCAAAATTTAAGAAACTGTGTGTGTGTGTGTGTGTGTGTGTGTGTGTGTGTGTGTGTGTGTGTGTGTGTGTGTGTGTGTGTGTGTGTGTGTGTGTGTGTGTGTGTGTGTGTGTGTGTGTGTGTGTGTGTGTACCTTGATCATGGAGAACAGAGAGCAGGCAAACATCCTCCTGAATTCAGTCCTGATGTCCAACAAGTCCACCTCACTGCGACTCACCATCACCCTGATTAGGGTGTCATCATCTGTTCCTGCACCCTGCACTCAACAAACACATGATCATACGATGACGGTATGCCTCATAAATGTCTCAAATTATCTGACAGCACAAGCTTCTGGAAATATTAACAGCTAATGTGCATCTGAATCCAGATCTGCATGAAAATACACAACAATAACGTTGAGTTGAAAAATTAAAAATTAAATTAAAAGCCCCAAAAGTGACATAGATTTGGACTTTTATTTAAGCTGCAATGGATTGCATTTTCTGCCATTATAATGTGCAATTACTACTGGTTTTATGGTGGTTAAACCTAGCATTGATTATATGTGGTTGTCCGTTTCAGACACCTTTGTTGTCTTACCTTCATTGCATAGTACAGAGTCTCCGCAAAATAGGCCGGAACACTCCTGGCACACTTCACTTCAAAAAAGGAAAACAAAAAAGACGAAAAGATGTCATTATTATTCATTCAAAGTCACCACCACTCAAGAAGCTGGCAACAGAACCAGCTTGCAGTAGTTTCGTACCGACAGCCAGAAGCAGAATTTTCAGGGCGCCAGATGTTTCCCTATTAATGCTCTCCTCGATCTCGAATCCAGACAACTTCATGTATGCAGCAAATACTGAAACACATAGGTTCATAATTAGTCTAGAATGGATAACATAGGAGACCGTAAAACAATTACAGAGGCTTTCTAATTGCCTCAACTCTAACACACACACAAACCTTTCCTAAGATGTTCTGCGCTCCTGTTTCCCAGGATGGTGACAAACGATTGTTCATCAGTGCCAAACTTCTGCTCTCCTGCCTTGAAGAGGGCCTGTGGCCAGAGGGACAAACAGTACACATAATACATAGTGCATGTCCTTCAAAAACAGTCCATTTACGTAAGTATTGAACTTGAGTTTAATTTGAAGTTACTTGAGTTTTTCCATGTTATGCTACTTTACACTTAGTTTCAGGTGGAAATATTGTACTTTTTACTTCTGTGCTATAAAGGAATGAGTTGAACAGACTAAGTCCTTTTCGAGCCTCGCTCGAGTTAGTAGTATAACAGATCAGAGAGAATCTATTGGCAATGCTATTGATAAAAACTGCAACTGGTTACAACAAAGTCTCTCAGTACTAGGGATGGAGTATTTTAACACAGAGGCTGTCCTAGATCAGAAAACATTCAACAGAGTAGCAGCAAGCTTTAAAAGAAAATAGCTTATCTCTGCCATCCATCAATCAATCAAACATTTATTTACATATGACTTTACAGTAACCAGCAGGTATCCAAAGTGCTTCACATCAGAAACCAAGGGTAAAACTACATATCCTAAAATAAAAAGAATGAGACATTGAAAACATTAAAAATCGGAAAAGATTACAGTACTGCTTTACAGTATATTTGTAATTTCTTTTATATTAAACCAAGAATTTTAAGGGGATTTTTACCATCTCGCTCCACTACAAGGCATTATGACATAATTTTCCTGTGCTCTTATCTGCTAGCCTGGCTCCACTCTCCTACGGACTTCCACTCAAATTTAAATTTTGCTTCACTACTCTGTCTGAGTTCGCGGTGTAGTCTTGGGTTTTCTCGACCAAATTTTTGCCAGTCCAATTAGCGAACACAGGGAGTGGCTGAGGACAATGACAATGAAGTTGTGTGCTAGAGTGAGTTGTATTTCCGTAATAGCGGTGGAGAAAGATGCGAGCCATTCGGTCCATTGTGGCAACGCTGCCGAATATCCAGAAGTTAAAGCCCGAGCAAGAACAATCTTTGCTGAGATTTGTTGGCAGCCATGATGTCGTGGCCCTCCTCCCCACAGGGTTTGGAAGTTAACACTTATCAATGGAGAGAGGCCAGACCCTCTGTACAAATGAAATGTACAAGAGTCTGGTAGGACCAGGCTACATATCTGCCACCTCTTCCTCCAAAATACACACATGCCTCCAAGACTAGTATTTAGATCCTATCCACAATCTCATGTGACGGTCATACCCTCAGACAGAAAAACATAGACACCATTGATGGGGAAGAGCAGAAACATTTACTGATCAGGAACAAAACAACTGACTCACCTGAGCGTCAGCATCTATGGTTTCCTGCTGGATCCCTGTCTGCCTGTTTGCCTGAGAGACAAAATGTTTCTGTTAGAAAGGAGACAAGAAGGGAGGAGAGGAAAGAAAAGGAGACAAGAAGAGGACACAAAAATATAGGAGGGAAGAAGAGAAAAAAGAACAACAATAGAGGAGTGGAGTAGAGAGCAGACTCTTGGTTATTTTAGACTCCTTTTAGGCGGGTTCAAGCCCTAAATGTCATCTCTGGTTTAAAAAAATCAATTTTAGTGCTTCAAGTTAGACTTTGCAAACTTGTCTGGGGAAAACAATTACAGGTTGAAAGGGCTTGAAACGGGTTTAATATCTTGTGTTGCTGTCACCAATGCTATGCACCTGTAACCCCGTCAAGGGGTTACAGGTGCATAAGAAACTAAGTTGTGGCCAATCAGAGGTGATTCTGCATTGCACTGTATCTGTGTCACATTAGGCTGGTTTGAGATGAACTGCGCCTGCGTCAAATGAGAGACAGGCTTTTCCCAGCATGCTCTGGTTCCGCCTGGGTTTTGCATTCGGTGATGAGCGACTGCACTGTCTCAAACCTGCGGCCACCATGATCTCGTGAGACTTCATTCAAATTGGCCTATTCTCATTAGGGGCTAAGCCCCCTAAAGGTCTGATCCTAGAATCGCCCCTGGAGGAGACAGTGAAAACCACGAGAGGAGACAAAGGATAGAGAAGAGGACAGCAGAGGAAACATGGATCGAAGAGGAAATGAAGAAGAGCATTACCTGCAGCAGAATAACCAGAAGTCTCTTGAAGTGACCTGAAGTGTCACCGGATATGTCCTCCTCCAAGACGGCATCATATTCTGAGGTACAAACAATATTACTATATTTTAGCCCTGATGTTTAAAAGGTTTCCTGTGGTTTTGTCACACGTTTTGGAAAAACACTGTCCATCAACACAAACTCAGCGTTAAATCGGATTTATCTTTTTGTCAGTTTAACAAAGTATAAAGCTGTCAGAATGTCAAAATACATGAAAGATTACACTCAACTCTAGCGATACAGCTTTAGGCTGTAAAAATGATAGTTTCACTAGTCATATACACACACAAATACAGCGGACTATTGTAACCAATAAAGAATTAATACCGTCTATTTGCATTTAACCCGTGTGTGTGTGTGTGTGTGTGTGTGTGTGTGTGTGTGTGTGTGTGTGTGTGTGTGTGTGTGTGTGTGTGTGTGTGTGTGTGTGTGTGTGTGTGTGTGTGTGTGTGTGTGTGTGTGTGTGTGTGTGTGTGTGTGTGTGTGTGCGCGCGTGCGCGGGCATGCGCATGCATTACCCTGTCTATAGGCGGTGACGATGTCCTTCACTTGCAGTGGTGTTCTGGAGGCGAGGACCTCCACCAGCACCTTCTCATTGGTTCCTGCCCCCTATTGGTCAATGAGGAGAAAACGTCTGATGAAATGATATTTGAGTTTCCAGCTGCTCTGACTGCTAAATCTGTATGTCTCTTCTCAGAAACTCTCAATCTAGGGCACCCGGATAGCTCAGTTAGTAGAACAAGCGCCCATTTATAGAGGTTTACTCCTCGACGCAGCGGGCCAGGGTTTGATTTTGACCTGCGGCCCTTTGCTGCATGTCTTTCCCCCTCTCTCTCCCCTTTCATCTCTTCGGCTGTCCTTTAACTAAAGGCCTAAAACTGCCCCAAAAATAATCTTAAAAAAAGTAATAAACTCTCCATCTACAGCGCATAAGTCTTTGTTGGCCTTTTATCCGGCATCAACAGCACTTACCTTGATGGCGTTGTGGATCAATTTCACATCATAAGCGAGGGGTGGGCTCATCAGACTCACTATCAGGGTCTCAAATTTGCCAGTCAGCTCTCTCTTTAGGTCATCTACCAGATCCTGTGGAAATACATCATGGATCCTATTTCAATTAAATCTTGTGTGTGGCTGCAGTGTAACGCTACAGTGAAGGATGTTATGGTTGTTGGGTGTAGCTGGATTGTTTTGTTACGGTTAATGTGTAATTCTGTTGTGTCATATGTATTATATGGATTTTCTGCTAATGATTTCTACTTTGATTTTGTATGTGGTCATTGGGTTAAAATTCCTCAGTATGCTTCTAACACAGAGCATGACGGATCGTCTGACAGCCTCTGAAATCCACTTCAGACATCAGATTTTACGTAGTGATTGGCCAGGTGTGTAGAGGTGGAATTTAGGCATGATTTGGAGTGGGATAGGATCACAGTCCTCTGTTCAGCTCAAATAGTTAACTAAGCAACGGCTGGTCTATATCGACGACATTTAATTTCTGGGGTTGTTCAGGTGCCGCCAATTCTGCCGGATGTCCCTTTTTTCCGTTTCCTTTCTTTGGGTTGTAATATTAAACTCCGGCTGACTTGTGAGGACTATGGGTAACTGCTCCTCAGATCTCTGCAGGGTAAATCCAGACAGCTAGCTAGACTGTCAGACCAACCTGAGTTTTCTGTTGCATGACTAAAACAACTTTTGAACGAATATTTCAACCTTTTGAGAAATATGCTTATTTGCTTTCTTGCTGAGAGATAGATGAGAAGATTGATACCACCATCGTGTCTGTATAATAAACATGAAGCTGGAGCAAGTTAGCTTAGCTTAGCATAAAGACTCGAAGCAGTCAGTCTGTTTTCAATTCAGAACTGCAGGTATAAACAATTTTGCCTTTCAAACACAAGTCAGTCTTTTAAAAGCTAACTGAGGCTTTTTTTTAAGTTTGAGCTCTTGTAATGTAATGTAATGTAATGTGTGAATGTGGTTTAACAACTTTTATGTCAGTCCAACCTTTCCAAACAGAGTTTTGTAGGCAGTCTTGATCTGCTGCCTCTGGGCGTTGCTGCGAGCTACCAACAGCTGCAAGATGGCAGCCTCATCGGTCCCTACAGCAACAAGCACCATGGTTACTCAGCCAAGCAGTAAGACAAACAGATTACATTACAATAAGCATGCTCTGTCGAGGTGGACTCTTGATTACAATTATTCCCCCCATATAATTACAGCCTCCAGATGAGGTCAGCAGATGTTTTTTCTCAAAGTGACTCATATCTCTGCTCGTGTGTTTATGACTCACTGCTGTCTGGGTGGAGCTCCGCACAGACAACAGGGATTACTACACTTAATGTTCAGGGAGGAAATCCCCATAAAACGCTCTCTCATTGGTCTGTTGAAGTTGTACTACTGACTAACCCACCTCTAACGTATCACATTACACTGTGCTGATAGCACATGTGCACACACACAAGCGTCTTACCCAGCCCTTTCATGGCCTTGTACAGGACCTCAGCATCTGTAGTGGCATTGAAGTTCAAACTGGCTTTTACAGTTCCTCTGCTGGCCTGCAACATGGAAGAAATAGACAGGAGGATTCATTCTGATGTAGGGCTTCCAAAAGGCATACGTATTTTCTTTTCTAAAAATTCCTTTTCGTAGGGCAACCCATACTTTTCTCAAATTCTGTACTACTATCTAAATACATTGAAATGTATTTTTTCAAATGCAACACAAAGATAACACAATATGACAGAACCCGTTAAACACTGACAACTTTCAGCATAAAGCCATGCAAGAACAACAACTAACAACTATTTGCACACCTAATGGAAGTGTGTTTTGGCCACAGATCACAATCTTTAGCTGTTGTTATTTACCTTTGCCTTGTTGGCAATCTAAGGAAGCTTAAACCTTCCAAACATACCAGCAAATACAGTTTACTCTCGCTAACTAAAGAAAATAAAATCCTATTACTTAATTAGAAAGAGATAATATATATAATTAAGTTGAATATGTTGTCTATGGATTCTTATCAGATAAAGTAAATGCTATAATATTGCAGAACTTTCATAAACAATCTGTATCAGATTCCTCATGTGCATAATGCCATTACTTTTCCCTATCTCCCAATTAATAAGTACAAAACAAACTTAATTTTTACATTCATGTATGTAGACTGATCAATACTGAGGACAGTAAAAATGTAATAAGGCTGTAAAACATTAACTATAAGATTGATTTTAGTAAAAAAGGCTTCTTTGTGTAACAATACTGTACTCATTCCAGACACTCCCTAAAACTGTGACACATTAGCAAAAATATAGTCAAGTGGTTCAGGGGGGGAGAGGAAAACCACGGGAATGTGTCTGGTATTCTGACCCTGAAAATCTAGAGAGAAAAAAAAAAACAGTCCATCCAAAAAACAAGCCGCTGTTAAACAACCAGGATCTTTTCTGCATGCAGGAACCAATCCAGAAGAATCCATCCTCATAAACACGCTGTGCACTACAAGCTAAACCAAAATTGAATCAAAATGCAGATGGCTGCATGGACAAACAGCTGAACAGGAAAATATTTAGAACAGCAACACAACGCAGACCATTTCCAGTGGAATGTTTAAGCAGATTTCACTCCAAGCGAGTAATAATTTGGTCATATGAAGCAAGCTCAGACATGGCCTGAGGCTGGGGGAAGCTGATGAAAGCATGTTGACCCTCTACACTGTTTAAACAGAGGCTGTCACAACTGGTATCTCTGTTTTAAAGCAAATACAGTAACACCAAACAGTCCACATTACATTCAGCAAGGCTTTTATTAAGAAAAGTCCTTTATTGTCATCTAATGCTTTTACTGCTAACTGCATTACTACCGTCTATATTCAGAGACTGAAGAATAAGGCTGGTGTTATTCTATATTTGTCTTAAGTGACAAATTTGTCTCTCAACAGTTTCCCTTCCATGTTTGTGGCTCTTCAAGCAGAGCTGCAGCTAGCTCGCTACTCTTGAGGATGCAAAAGGTGACACTCCCTGTATCCTTTATTTGGGAATTCAAAGTGTAGTTTACATTCTTAAACATTAAAGTTATGTAAAAAGTGGATGCTAATATTTTTTAGACTCAAGTGTCCTTAACTTTGACTTTGAATTTACAGGCCAAGGAAAACACAAAATACAAACACTGATGATCGACTTTCAGTAAAGTACTAAACAGTTTGCAGTTAAAGTTTTGCAGACTTAGAGATTCAGAATATTTCAACAAAGGGCGGAGTAGATATATGCAAAAAAAAAAAAAATTGAACAAGGTGGTTAGGTAGTTTTTGTGGAAAAACCATATCAGATACAACTTTTTATCCAAAGGAGAGTGTTTTTACGTCTTCCAAAGTCATGTAGGGAATCTTTAAATGTTTGAATAAGAACATTTGACCATTTCCTCAGAAAGTAAGAATCAGACGAATCGGGTAGAGAAGCTCTGTGAAGTATAGCTGTTTTTAATTGCATGAAAACGAGAATGGCTGGATTAATTATATTTGGAAAAAGAACATTTTACAGAATTTCAGGTATCTTTAAAAGCAGTGGTGGCCTAGATGTTAATCCCCAGACCGACAGGGTAACATCTGGCTGGGGAAAGGGAAAGAGCAGTACTTGTCCTTCCGTCATCACCACCACTGAGGTGCCCTTAAGGCCCTTAACCCCAAAAGCTCCAGTGGAGCTGCTCAGTGGCCAGCAGGCCAGATTGTGGTTGTGTTGAGAAGCTTCCACGCATGAATGTGTAACTGTGTGAATGTGACAGGTCGTCGTTGCAAATGAGAAGTTGTTGTGGGAGGCTAAAAATCAGGCTGCAGCCTAAAGCCCTACTTTTCTACTGAAGAGTTAAATCTTTACACATGGGTCAAAAATATATATATACGAGCAAGTTTGAAAAGGCGTTTTATGGGCCCTTTTTGCAGCTCAAGGTGTACAGTATGTGGGACTAAGTTCAAATAAACCCCAGTGCCTGTGAGCATGCCATACAGTGCAAAGGTGTGGCTCACGTATTGTTTTGAATAGTTCAACAAGGTTCATGACACAGAGAAATGCTGTCAATCATGCTGTGGGTACACAGATACTTGTCTGTACTTGTATGATCAATTTATTGTTGCTTTTGGTCATTTTTACCGTAATTGCTGACAATCAGAAAGGTGCAGATCATCATCAGTCTTATCCTTATCCTTAAAACTGATGATGTCCTTAAATGTCTAAGAAAGACACATTAAAACGGACTTTTGCAAGCCTTTCATAGCAACGAGAGGTTTGGTTTATTGCCCCAGACTAAACTGGCTGCAGTGTTGCATCATCACAAATGATTATCATGAATATAATCACATCTTTATGGTAACATAAAACTCCACCAAAGAAAAAGAGAACTGATTCATTCCCCTTTAAGAGAGGGAGGTTGGCTTTAAACTCTGGCTAGACGTGGAAATGGGTCTATTAAACATAGAGAGGTGGAGACACAGGCCCACCCGAATGGAATGGAGCTTATGAGTCATACAACAAACTTCCCCAAATGCAACCTCCACAGGCATTAACAACGTTTTCTCAGTTAAATTGTCTATTAGAAAACTTCAAAAATACCCTTAATTAAAGCAACAAGTTACACATTGAAGTGTAGTTACTGTAAATGGTTGCCAAGCTCATAGTTTTCTCTCTTTTTACTGCTACATCTATATTTACAGAAGATAAAACTTAGCTTTGTATAATGGATAAAAGTGGGCGTTGACTTGGAGTTAAGAGGGTATCAACTTTATGAGTCATATAGCCTAGGCTATTTGCATAAATAACGGATTTCTGCAAAGATTATTTATTTGAACCATCCGATTATCAAATGTGCAGTGTTTCTTTAAATTGATTGCTTAAAATGAAGGTAAGATGACTCACCATTTTGTCAGTCTTGGATGTGAGAATGTGTGCGGAAGAAGATCTGTTGGAGAGAGGAAAACGCTGTTTAGCAACGAGACATCGCAAATACCAAACTCACTCTCTCTATATATAAACTTCTGTAATTCCCATTTTCTTTCTGGTTGTTGTACGGTATCCGATCCCCTCTCTGTGTAGTGTAGCTGTCACACTTCCTGACAATGTCCGTCTTTTGTCAACAGGTAGCGCCTGTCTGTCCCCGCTCACCTGGCTGGCGGCTGCTGTTGAACTTTGAACATCTGGGAGGTAAAGCGATACACTCAAAACAACTGTCGGGGAGAAACTTACCGCTGAGTCGCAGGCGTCAGGTGAAGCTCTGGCAGAGAGGAAGAGAGGAAGAGAAGAAGAGTAGATTGCAGAAAGTCACTCGGAAAAATCCTACGTTGTGCGCGTGAGTGTGTGGCTGCGCGTGTGTGGGACACACCCCAGTGCACACGGACTCTGGTACAGCCCTTCTCCAAAAGCACTCTGGGTAATGTTGTTTTTAGATGTTCTGAAGTTGCTGCGCCTCCAAACCCAAACACGGAGTCAGTAAAAAAAGATAAACAAAAAAAACAAAATAGATATCTTATATATCTAATCATCTTTACTTCATATTGTATATTTTACAATGGCAGCAATTTGAACCGTGTATAAAGGTAGGCTACGTTAGAATCAAAATATACTATATGAATGTGTGGACTGAAAACAAGTTGCCTGGAGTAGTGAGGCAAAGCTGAAGGCCATAAAACCAAAACTAGGAGCAGAGAGATGCTAAAACACCCCTTATTCCTAATTTCCACTGGGTGTGGAACAGTTGTGGATCCCCCCCGGCGGCGTAGTCAGTAGGTTTCCATTAAAGTCAAGTGTGTATTTCCATTGACTGCGCACAGCTGCGTTCTGACTCCGCCACAGCTCCGGCAGTCCGCGGCCCTCCGGGGCAGATACTCAGAGCTTCTATTTTTGCCTGACACCGGAGGGCACACCAATTCATGACAAGGCAGATAGTACAGCACATAAACAAGATAAAACATCTTGTTAACTTTCAAAATCAAATAGACTGGCTCACGGCGGATCATGTTTCCCTGCACTACACCTTGAAAACACAGCATAGAGTTGTTTCCACTCTGCTCCTCTGGATGGAAACAAACTGTTGTTTTTGTGGTTCTATTCTCAAGACTTCAGCTGCCAGCCATAGCTGAAATCCGGACTTGGTGGGTATTAACGGACGGCGGAGCATGGAGCCGGCACGCAGCAGAGCCGATCTGCAGCCGTTCTGTAACCAGTGGAAGTTAGGAGTTAGAACGAAGGGGAACTGCGTCACTGTCTACATCAACAGTGTATATTTCCAGGATATAGTGTAGGCTTGTGCCTCTCGTTCCACTCTCTGTGTTGCATGGATGTATGACTATAATTACGTGTGTTACCATTCTCGAAATCTGTCGTTTTCATTTGGGGGGTGCAAATGTTTCACCAAAACAAGCGCCTTCCGGGCCGAGACATTTTGCAGAGCCACCGTTGCTGCATCTGGAACTTAGCATCGAGACAATTGTAAGGTATTTAAAGAAATGCAAACAACCAAGACTGTTTTTTCTTCTATCCCATAATGCAATGCAATGCAGCCAGACAAAACACCACAGCGCTGTAGAGATCTGTCTGGCAATGTGAACCTACACTGAGAGTGACCCCTTTCAGATAACACATAATCATTCACTCCAACAGAATTACTCAAGTCATTTATGTTCTTGGTTATTTTGTATAATAAGGGTACAAATCATATATTTAAATAATGCTAACCAAATGCATGACCCTTGATGATTTTATGCGTGAATTAATATGCTGCATCGTGAATCCCCATTGCTCACCATTAACAAATTAATGTAATGTTAATTCACAGTTTCTTCATATTGTTATATGAACAAATTAGCTGGATTGCACTAACAGAAAAAGGTCATTTCAGACCCATGAATTTGCTGAGCCTCTCTGAAATCACAACATGTTATTATTCATAGACAGGAATTCATTATACATCCTGCATTAATGCATGCATTAAATCATCATGAGTCATACATTAGTTACGCATTAAGTATATACTTGTTTTACCTGAATTTTAGGGGATCCAAGTTCTTTAAAACACCGACTTGACTAGTGTTATTGTGAGTGAGGGCCAGTGTCTTAAGAAATGTGAATGTTCAGCCAGAGAATGTCTAATTAGGGAAGAACATCCACTCTGGAAACTTCCAGGTTGGAACTGGTTGCAGTTCCACTCTGGTTCCATATGAGGGCATAGGCAGGCTGGGGGAACACATATTAATGTTAAAAAACCTCATAAAGTGAAATTTTCATGCCATGGGAACTTTAAGTTCAAAATAATACCAATAATTTATAGCAGTGGTTCCCAAACTTTTTCAGCTCAAGACCCAAAAGAGAAATTTGGTTTCTCCCCGGAACCCGAATTTACAAAAATACACCATGAATCATTGTAACATCTACGTTTTAAACTGTGGACACAAGACGGAACAAACCATGAATTTAAACGTACATGAAGTATTTATTACCTTATAAAAGTAAACAAAAACAGAAAAGGTCTCTATTCTCCATTCTGTGTCTCACCCCTTTCTCAACTCATTTTCTTATAAGAGAAGAGAGAGAGAGAACCCCCCCCCACAGCATCTGAGCTGAACAGACCAGTGGAGCAACAAAGAACGCTTATTCACATAAGATTGATATGAATTTTACTCAACAATTGGCGACCCAATAAAACGGGGCTGCGATCCATTTTGGGTCCCGACCCTAAGTTTGGGAAACAGTGATTTATAGAGATAATAATGCACATCATGTATAGTTTCTCATTACTTAGTCAGTATTTTGATAAATTAAGTCAATATTTTGACCTTCTATTTCAGTAGACAGAAACTGGAAACTAGGAGAAACCAGGTTTTAACATCATGTGGAGACTGACACCAAAACTGATTCATTGCCACAGAGGTAAAAAATAACCTTATCTTAGAAACGTATGGATTTAGTCAGTATTGTTTCTACTTTGAATGCTGTTCATTCTGCTGCCTCTGGCATGTGTGGTATGTGCATGGCATGTCACTGAATCACTGAGTAAACTGAGCTGAGAGCTGCAGATCAATTCTAACAAAGAGGCTTAACAGAGAGAGAGAGAGAGAGAGAGAGAGAGAGAGAGATATTATGGGTTACACGATTAAATAATGACTTTAAAATTAACTTCAAAAAACCGATTTTTTTATTAATATTTGATAAAATAAAACACCATTATGAACATGTAAAAAGAAATCTTCACACAAGGTGCTATTGAAATCATTTTTATTCATTCAGGGGAGTTTCCCTGAAAGCAAAGCTTTCTGTTTTGGGAACACAGAGTCTGAAGTGCTTTGGTACTGAGCAGCAGCTGGGGGTGAAGTGCCTTGCTATAGTGTATCTTAGTAGCGGTAATGAGGGCATTGGCACATTTTTGTTTATAATTTCCAAAGATCTTTATGCTAAAGACACAGATAAAGATACAGATTCCATATCTGAAATGTTTTCAGATTCCATAAAACACACGTTCCAAGGATCTAAGCATACACATTCACACCCACACACACACACACACAAACTGGCTGCTTTGAGATAGCGGTTGTCGGTCATAGTGCATTGTCACCTTCTGTATCTGTGTTGTGAGTGTTGAAGTAAGAACCAGAGCAACAGAGCTAAGAGCATTACAAGTGAGACAAAGAGACACAAGTACACCACTCAATGCTCAATCCCCAACCTGCTGCTAAAGGAGGTAAACCAATCACCTCCACAAATTTAGCTGGAATAGTTATGCTGGTGTGCACAGAAAACGGAGGTCAAAGGTCATTAGGTAGATTTCTCTAGTTCCATTTTGACATATGGGAGAGGACAAGTGAAACTCCAGTGAAGTCATTGTGTTCCATTATCCACAAGTGAATGTTTAGTTTTCCTTATCTTGTGAGGACCCCAATTACCTGTCGTTTCAGCTGTTTAAAAACGATTTGTGTCAGGAAAGAACGTCTGCAATCAAGTTTTATCCTGGTCAGATAGATTCTCTGATAGAAGATTTGTCTAATGGTGCGACTGAATGTCGTTTGAGCTGCTGAGCATCCCAACTCATGAGTCTTCTGTTCTCTGATGGCTTCATCTACATTCACATTCAAATAAAAGATAGATAGGAGTTCAACTTCTCGCCCATCTTCTACTGAAATTTTGTATCTACACACCGCTGCCTCACTCTTGTCTGCTTTTTAACCACCCACAAATACTTTAACACCCAGACAGACAGATTGACACATAGACACTCAACAACTACCCATATTGCGCTGACCTATGAACCCATTAACACACAGGCAATCTCCTTCTCTCACTCACACACACACAGACACACACACACACACACAGCCACTGACATCACCCTGCAGGGATGTATAATCGATATCTTTTGGGATCGTCTATCTTCGCTTCTGATTAAAACATGTTTTCAAAGCCAATCCCAGCATGAATAAAATATGCAGCTACAGAAGCAACACTGGTATGGGGGATGACAAGGGATACATGATCATGTTATTCCCACATGCATGTAAAAGATATGTGCTATATTTGGAAAGCCCTTTGAGTTATGGTCGTAAATGCTTCATCTATTATCTGTTAATGTCAGGCATGCAATGAGAGCCCAGAGTAAAAAAAACAATTATAACAAAATGTGAGTCTTATTGAGTTATGAAAGCCAATTCAGTCACCATCATCAATGTTCACAGAACAATCATCTTAGGCTACTAGTAAAAGCAAGTGCAGATACGTAGGTTACAGTGCCACCAGGAGGAAGTGATGAGCCACACACCCACAACCTAAAACAAAGCAGGTGAACACAGCAGGTGACAGGTGAGCACACTCTTGGTGACATGGAAATGTACCAACACAAACAATGAGGTGCTAACACAGACAGGTGCAAATTGTACTTGGACAAAACCACTATGAATAAATGGGTGTACAAAACAGGACACAATAAAGGTCCCATGGCATGAAAGTTTTCCTTCATGAGTTTTCTTTAACGTTATTAGTTCCCCCACCCTGCCTAGGGTCCCCCAGTGGCTAGAAATGGCAATATGTGTAAACCAAGCCCAGGGTGTCCTGCTCTGCCTTTGAGAAAATTAACGCTCAGATGGGCCGATCTGGAATCTTGCCCCTTATGAGGTCATAAGGTTACCTCCCCTTTCTCTGCATTGAGAGAATTTGGCCCATGAGAGAGAGACACCATGGCTTTCAAACTGGCAAAGTGGCAGTTGGTAAAGGCCACACCTTGCCCCCCCCCCCCTCCCCCCCAAAAAAAAGCTACAGACTCAGAAATTGCACATACTAAGTACAGCTCATTGGCTCATTGTGGGACTGGCTCTAGTGGCTGTAATTCTGCATGAAGGCTGACTTTTTGGAAAGAGACTTTAGTTAGGGGACCACTAAGGCCTATATAAAAGCATCCAAAGAGCACCATGTCAGCGGACCTTTAAAGTAATATCCCTGTGGCAGAATTCAGCCAGTCTGTAACCGTAGGCAGTAAAGGGTAACTCTAATTAATCCTAATGATTACCGCCTAGAATTCAAAACTGCACTTAATACTCAATAAACAGTAGGCTCTATTACAGTATATTGCTCTATACTGGGATAAAAGCAGCACCCTGAACAACATCCTGAAGCAATAAACAAGCATTTTCTTGCAGATTATGGTGGAGTGAAAAACGTGGAATGTTAGCAGGAATGTCTTGAGTTAAATGTTACATCCAGCAGGAGACAACACACCTCTGGTAAAAAATGAAAAAAAGTGAATCTACAATTGAGTCCTATACACCTTTTTAAGGTAGTTTGCAACATATTGTTGCAAAGATATATTGCTGTTTCTCTTTGACAAAAGCAGCAGTGGATTAGACCTAAAATTCCTTTTTTACTTCCCCCCCGAACTGTTAGGAAACACTGACATCCTCTTTGTATCAGTGAACACAAAATAGTGATAAAACAAAGGTCAAATTAGCCTTTATGCCATTTATCTCCATATATTTATTCTGAAACAATTGGTTATGGTTCTTAAAAGATAAAAAACGACCACCAGAATTTTCAATTGTCTTATCTTTAAAAGCCAAAATATTTTTGCATAGAAAAACATTGTCATGTCATTCCATATACATCTAGTCTCGCATGGCCACATCCAAACCTATCTCCACAGCACGTCTTATCATTATACACAATCAGTCTGGACATATTTCACAGAATGCACCTTTTTTCTTCCATGTTGGAGGTTCATCTGCCTTATAAGAGAACAAAATTTACACATTATGTTCTTTGTATTGGATGTCATTCACAAGTTACAGAAGAACACAAATACCAATTGTTGGTAGAATAGTTATTTCAGTTAGTTCTTTTTATTTATTTATTTTTTACACATGATTCACTTTCTTTTCAAAGTGGTCAATGGTACATTAAACACAGCCACATAAGAGGCTCAAGAATTAGCCCTACAATAATAACTGAAAGCTTTGCCAGTTGCTGTTGTAGGCCTATACCTATGGAAGAGGATCAGCGGCACGTGAAAACTATTATTTGAGTTCTGACTTCAAAGTCAGAATTTTAAATTAAAGTCAGAATTCTGAAATCTGACTTTAATCCTATAATTCTGAGATTGAAGTCTGAGAAAAAAAATCCCCCATCGGAGAAAAATCTCAGAATTATTACTTTATTCTCAGAATTATGACTAAACTCAAGACTTAAATTCATTTTTTAACATGTGGCCCTCATCCTCTTCTATTTAATCCTTTCCTGGCAGGTAAATGAAATCTTTCACAGCCAGCTCTTGTACGAGTGCTTTACATTACCAGCTGCATCAACCACGCCAATTTTAATGGAATAAACAGAAGACCTGTAGGCAAATTAGCAACAAAAGAACAAAATCATGAACAGAAAATAGAACACTGGGGGTCCAGAGGTCCATCATTCAACTAATTAGCCAGAACCATAGACTGTAAGGTCAGAACCATAGTTGATAGGTAGCATGGACTCTTCCGCGACCAAAACGTCACACTTCTCTTTCTAGAAAGATCCTGAATTTAGTAGAGTGATCTAGCATCTAGCGGTGTGATTTGTCTTACACATTTATATAATATGGACATAAATCTTACTAAGATATCACTACATGGCTAAATGTGTAGCAAAAAAACAACGTTAAAAAACACTCTATTTATCAGGAGACTAATTAGACTAAGTATACAACCGGTGTTTTGTTTTGATCTGATCTCACCCCCCTGTCTGTCGGTAAGTGGTATGACCGGCAGCATAAAGTACGGGTTCGCTCGGTAACTTCAGTTGACAGCTGCAGGAACAAGCACGGCAAGTAGGCACACTTTGCAGAGTCACACCGAAACAGTGCAAACATGGAGTGGACACCAATGGAGATCAACCCCGAGGTGGGCGAAATAACTGTGGTTTACCAATTTTTTAACACCGTAAACGTTTTCACCGACAACTAACTGACATGTGGTCTCTGTTTATGTGATTTCAGATGCTGAACAAGGTGAGTAACAAACGGTTAGCTAGCTAAGTTTAACGTTGAGCAGCGTCGCCGTATTGGTAACCGTTGATTCAACTGTCAGGTAAGTTTTACAGTAGCTAGCGTTAGCTACATTAGTTTGTAGGACAATTAAACAATTACTGAGACGGCCGTTAAAACACCACCACTTCACAACCACGCCATTAATACAAAGAGTATAGTGCTATTGTGAACTGTAGACATGTAAAAGTCGTAGCGTTAACGTTAGCTAGTTAATTATATCGAAGGGAGATGCGACAACAAACAGGAGAAGGATGTATTTGGGTTTTAATGAGCGTCAGCATCATCCCCAGCGCTGTCCCCAGTGTCTAGGCTAAAGGGTGTGGTCTGACTGGACCAACAACACGCAGCATCTTTGAACACCCTCATCGTGATCATATATAGAAGTCTCCTCTGAAACCACAGCTGTTTCACATCACTTTAAGTAATCGTGTTTTGTTCATTTTCCTGGCTGTGTGTGTTTTAGATGATGAGCAAGCTAGGCGTGGGTGGAAACTGGCGCTTCGTTGATGTGCTGGGGCTGGAGAGTGAGCAACTGTCCGCCGTGCCGAAACCATGCTGTGCCTTAATGCTGCTCTTCCCACTGACACAACAGGTAATAAAGGCGTGGTGGTGGAGACTACTTCCTGGAAGGCATGGGTGTTTTGATCCTGTGATACAAGGCTGTCTTGGGTGGGGTGATCAGCTGATACAAGGCTGTCTTGGGTGGGGTGAAACGTCGGTGTTGGGAGGGCATGGATGGAGAGGGAGAAAGATCTATTATATGTGATGGGTACAGGGGGAGACGGGGATGATAGCGAGGAAATAAATCAGCGGATGCAGATTACCTTTTTTTTTTTTTTTCTCAATTAGAGTTATCCTGTCAAACCTAGACAACTTACAGAAATAATTTTCAGATATGCTTGTATTGTTAATGAGAGCCAGACCACATCCCAATGGTCAACAGCCAAAATACATAAAACTAAGAATTTAACTATTAACTGTGTTCATTCAATCAAATATCAGTTGGTCTACAAAATGTTACATAATTGTGAAAAATTGAATCCGTTTCCCAGAGGTCAAATTTATGTTTACAAATGCCTCGTTTCTTCTGATCAGTGGTTCAAAATGTACAATAATATGAATAGAAAGGAGAAAATCCTTTCATTGGAAAAGCTAGAATTACATATTTTATTTGCTTCATAAATGACACAAATAACATATTTCCAACATCTCTATTCTGTTGATTGCTGTTTCCTATTTTGATCTTGACCCACACGTGTTTACATGGACAGATGACATGACATGCTCTGTCTGTGTTTATTGCAGCATGAGTCTTTTAGACAGCAGCAGGCAGACAAGGTTGCAGGAGGCTCTGAGGTTTATTTCTTGAAGCAGACGGCAGTCAATTCCTGTGGCACCATCGCCCTGCTGCATGCTGTGGCCAACAACAAGAGCAAATTGACTTTTGGTGAGTGCAAATAAATAAGCACAGGTACCATAATAAGTACAATATTAATATTACAAAAGTTATAAAAGGAGCATAAGGCAAACAGATAAATGGAGACGATGTCTTAATACTTTCTACTTCAGGTGACTAAAATGACACTGCTTCTATTTGAAACTAGATATAATCTAAAATAGGCTAAGCACACATTTTGGTCCGTACCAATGACTCGGCCGTTTCTTTTCAAAGTGCAGAATTATCTTTCTTTCATTACTGTTAGTTTCTTTTCTGTGTATGGAACATGCTGTACGCGCACCAGGTGTATTAGGTGTGTTATGA
Organism: Etheostoma cragini; assembly: GCF_013103735.1. NCBI lineage: Eukaryota > Metazoa > Chordata > Actinopteri > Perciformes > Percidae > Etheostoma > Etheostoma cragini. The sequence continues at coordinate 10,359,211 of NC_048408.1, forward strand.
ACATGTGTAAACCAGAAATGTGAACTCGGACCTATAGAATTGACACGCTAATGTGTTGAAAAATGAGGCCACCATATTGAGTGTTTCATAGACTTATGGAGCAGCCCCTACTTTCACTGCCCAGTCATTCACCGATCCAGGTGTTAGTTCTCTAATATGTCTTAAGAAAAAAGGCAGACTGTTATACTGAAGTATTTGCTGGGCAGCAGGATGAGGTGTATTTTTAAAATGGATGTATTAATTTTTTTTATAAATGGCCTGAATGACAACACTGTTATTTGGTGTGGCAAGTTGGGATTTGAAATATTTTAATGTGAATGAATGGCATTTGGTTTGATTTAACTCCGAGCTGTTTTGGGCTGGTCTGTTTAGATAGTGACTCTGCCCTGAAGAAGTTTCTAGATGAGACTGCAAACATGTCTGCTGATGACCGTGCCAAACATCTGGAGAAAAACCAGGTAAGCTAAACCTACATACTGTTGAAGCTGCTGAAGCTAATTTCTGAAATGTCTGCCAGTAATGCACACCCTGCTGTACATATTTAAGTTTTATCCACCTGGGAGCGCCGGACACTGCTTAATCTGTCACTCAAAATTCTTTGATAGCTGCTAACAAATCTTGTATATTACAACATGTAATTAGGAACATGTGTCTTTAAAACCTCATGTTTTTTTCTTTTTATTTAAAACAGTTGGTCACAACTAATTTGCAGTTAGATCTTTTTAGAAAGATCTCCACATGTGGATTTTTTATTTAAAAATTTTTTTTAAGTGTTGACTGTTTCAGCAGTGTTAAACTGACATGTTCTGAATATTTCTTCTCCAGGCAATCTGTGAGGCTCACAATGAGGTAGCGGTGCAGGGCCAATGTAGGGTAAGATACTTAACCACAATATCAATTGCTTATGGATTACATCTTATATTCCTTTCAGAAAGTAGATATGCGTAGTTCAACATGTGACCCTCATTGGATTCATTTCTATGGAGCCCAGTCTGCAATGTATCGCCACACACTTTAATGATAAACCTTAGAGTTACACTGATTCACATTGACTAAATACCAGGTTGCTTGTCTTTTCTAAAGCCATTTTGTATCACAATATTTACTGTCAACTTTTACAGCTGGAAGCGGACAAAGTCAACTTCCACTTTATTGCCTTTGTCAATGTGAATGGACAACTTTATGAATTTGGTAAGTGTCAACTTATGTCCCTTGAATTATGTACATGTGTGTTTTCACGTTGTGGATTCCTAACTATCTTCTGTGTTTTTAAGATGGAAGAATGGATGGACCAGTGAAACACGGAGCTACTAAAGATGAGTCCTTCATAATGGTAGGTAAAACCATATCCATTATCAATTTGTGTTCATTCTGGATATGTTAAAATATAATTGTAATTTTTTTTTTTTTTTTTTTTTTTAATGGATGTGGTCTGTGATGGATCATGGTATTAAACTGGAATAGGGAGTGGCGGTTCCCAAATGTCTTGATTCAATCAATAAGCCTGGCTAATGCACGCACATAAATATCTCATAAACGGTAACTATAAAGATGGCTGGTAAAGTTTGAAACATGATTACATGCAAATTAAATATCATGTCTAAATGTAAGTATACTTGTAATTTAGGAAACTGCCACTCCTCAAGCCTTATAAGTTAGGTCTGTTTGTTAAATATTGGCTAAATAAGTAAACCTGTAAAAGCATTTTGACTGATAAAATTTGGAAAAGGAAGTGCTTTTAGTCACAATTTGTTCATGTGCCACAGAAGTCACTGGGTCATGTCTCTGAAGTCTTAGATTGTCACGTTAAACTACCACAAGAGGGCACTACATGCATTAGTGATCAAATTGCAACAAACTGTGTTGTGATTTCTTGGATCTCATGTAAAGGAAACTCTCTAAAAGTAGACCTGCATCCACAGTTCTACTATATGGGTGGGCAATATTGTCAAACACAATGTAATCAAGTTTGACCAAATGTTACATATTGATATAGTATTGACTACAAATGAAATGTAACAATACTGTTTTGGTGTTTCGGTAGATACACATGACATTTCAACTATGAGCTATATGAGGATGTCATTACATTAACCCTCATATTACAGTATTCATATTTTAGTGATATTTCCAAGCCCTACGGGGGGAATAAGAATACATGTGGTAAAATGTACCAAAAATTCCTTCAACTTTTCTCAGTTCCTAGTAACCTTAGATGAAGTGCAGTATTTCTAGTTTATGCGCATTGGCGCAAAAGTAACTCAGTGAAATTTTAGTAAAAGTAAATTTTAACAAATAACATGCAAATTTTACTTAAGACTAAACTTCATTTTATTTTTTATTTTTTCTCCTCTCTCTCTCTCCTTTTCATACATGCCCAGGATGCATCCAAATTGTGCCGTGGATTCATGGAAAGAGAGCAAGGCGAGGTCCGTTTCTCTGCTGTGGCTCTTTGCCAAACTTAGATATTCATTAGGACACACAACCAAAGTGTCCTGAAGCATTCACATGGCAAACAATCAGCAGGCACCCAGTACAACCTGCAAACACATACATCTGCAGACACTATGCACTATAACGCACATGTGGATGCCACATACTGTACTTTCATCTCATGAACAAAGCCTTTTTAAGCACATGTACACAAACACGCTATCAAATCCTTTGGATTTGCTGACACTTACTGTTTTCCAAATCAAGCTTGTCCAAACCTTTTTTATTTTTTTTTTGTTATATAATTTAGCAATGGGAATTGTAAAACATAAGGTCTGATCTCACCACTGCTTGTGTGCACATGTGTATTTGTCCTTTTGCAACTTGTTTTGTAATCATTGGTGCATCTGTTTCAAACTTAGAAACTGATGCTTAAATGCCGGTTCGTGCCAATAGATAAAAGGAAAAGGCAAACAACTTGTATAGAGAAACGTGTGGCCTGTTTCTCTAAAGTCTTTTAGTCGCTTTGTGGTTGAGATTATAAGGATCTGACATAATTTAACTACTGTTCTTGGAATGCGTGGAACTTTTTGAGTGGTGACGTTGCTCTGAAAGACAGGTTTTCTTTGAGACGTTTGAGTTTATAGTACAAAATGGCAGTGGTGGATTTCAGTATACGTGTGTGTGGTGTGTGTGTTTTTTTTTTTTTTTTTTTTCTTATTATTTTTAAGAAATACATTTTTTTGAATTATGTTTTTACTTTTATTTGAATTTTTTTTAAGTTAATCCACAAATAGTCTACACTGTTGGTGTGCAAGTTTAACACAAAATATTAAAAAAATTAAGTGCTGCTCTACGTTGGGTTGTTGTTGTGCAGGGGAATAGTACTTTTTGTCTAGGCTGTGCACAAATTGTTTACCTTTCTGCACTTTCCAAATATGTTGCTGTAGTTCTGTTGGTGATGCAGCTTTGGGAATTCAATAAAGCAACCGTTAGACTCATGTGTCTCCAGGTGTGTTTCTAGCTCTTGCTTAAACCCAGTAATCTGTAGCCCTTACTTGACTTCCCCCAGTCACCAATCTACACTTTAGCCTACACACATTCATACTTCTGTCACATGAGGTGATGAAGTGGTTAATGTCCTACAGCCCTCACAGCATGAGGTTCATCCTGGTTATTCTTGGCTAGAGTTCAGCTGTAAAGGGATAAAACAGGAGGAGGATGACTGAAGAGTTGATTGTCTGGTCCGTCATCTCATCAGTGTGGATACAGTCACAAGACCTTTCTCCATGTTGCAAAATAGCAGCCACAGTGTGATATACAGTATTATGGACCTGCATAGCAGGACTCTCTTGTTGTAAAGACCAAGCCATTGTGGAAAAAGTACTCTTATTCAAATAAAAAAGGCCAATACCTATATGTTAAAGGGGTGTGGTAGGAAATATAGCACAACTTTCCCCTATTTATCATTCATGTGATAATGTAAAGTGTCATGCTCAGAAATTAAAAGTTTGACCTGCTGTTTGAAAATGTTACTTTCAAAGGGCAGAAGCTATAAACACAACTGATCAGAAGCACTGATTACTTGCATTACTGATGACAAGTAATGCCAAGTTATGGTTTGGTCAGTGTGTGAAATTCAGTTTGTAAGAGTTTATGGGGTATTGATTTATTTATTTTTGTAAGTTTTACTCAAAGACTTAATAACTGAGAAAACCTTTCTAGAGTCTTTTATTTTTTTTAATTGGGACATACTTGCCTCTACCCACTTATAGGCAGGGCTTTAGGAGTGAGGGGTGTTAACATTATACAATGAACGTGCAATTTGAACATATTGTTTGGACTGTATTTTAAATTTGACTAGTTAAAGTTTAAACATTTTAAGTTTTGTGTTCCCTTTAAATACCCGTCTGGTACAGAGCACACACTCTGTGCATCATTATATTTTGCATAGGTTTATTAAGTGTTTGTTTGTGGTAATTTGATTAAACCCAACATATTTAAGAATAAGCACCATTTACAGTAAGTACCATATCAATTGAAATAAAGGATGGAAACTACATTTTGATACAGGGCACCTTGAAATTTCAATCTATGGTCTGTATTTAAACTATTTTGCAATTAATCAAATTAACAAAGGCCCTTGAGAGTCTGAGGGCCCCAAGTTAGATGCTTACTGCCCCGTGGACAATTAATTGAATAACGAACTGCACAAATAAAATGTTGAAAAATTAAATAATTCAGACTTATCGGTGCATTGTGGAAAGATTATGTAAGGTATTTTGGTCCCTGTGATAAGTAGCCTACTGTATATCTCAGTCTTTCAGGACTGAAACAGACTACTGAACCCTTTAAAGCTCTACTTTTTGACATGTTACTGCTTAATTTCTTTCTCAATTTTTAAAGTTTTTTCTATTGCTCACGTAGACTTAAAAAGCCACATGCAGCTGACGCAGGAGAACTGTGAAAAAACGGGACATCATCTGCAATAGGACCCCATATCTCTCTCTCTCCCTCTCCAATCTCTCTCGACCTCCCCCGCATAGATTCCTGCATGCGCGTTCACGTGTTTAAAATGCTCGGCAGCAGCCTCGCGCAGTTCGGCTGCGTACAAGAATCATTATTTTTAGCGCCTGGCTCGTGTTGCAGTGTCGGGGTCGCGACAAGCTCTTTTTCGCCATCTCCTTGCCGCTGTTTGAGCAGGACTCGTGGGGAGCACAAGAGAGCTACCCGACGGACTGACTGGTGCGTGAAGTTGCGGGGTGTAACGTTAGACGATAGAAAGCGAGGAGGAGGATAACGGACTGACAGAGCGGGGAGGGGAGCACCACCAACTCATCTTTCCACATATCACTATCTGGTCCTAGTCAAACGGCCTGCCCGGAGATGGCTAGCCCCGCAGCAGGTCGAGGTGTCCCGAATGCTTCGCCGCAGGACGAGCCGGAACATTCGGTGCCGAACCATCCAGAACCAGCCTGTCTGGAGGCACAGAAATGGATAGAGGTAAGTGAAGTGACCGCTCAGGGAGGCTCAGGGGCCTGCTGCTCCAGCACAACGGGGACAGAAACGGGCCATACTGGGGGATATAAATACATAGCCCACGGCACCGGTGCACCGTCACCTGTTGTGGGTACGGTACAGTGTCGGGTTACCGTGTGGGACAACGGCTCTGCGTGGACAAATGTGTCTCAAGTTTTCACACGTGTGTCCCCTAATGTTAATTGACACATACACCAACACAGTGGGGACTTTAACGCCGACCAAGCTAGAAAATAAATAACAGATATAAAAAGTAAATCCCTCAGTTGTAAAGGATCGACCATGTTTTTTACTTGCTGGACGGTGAAACGCCCCCTTCTTCACACGCGAGGGGATTCCGGTTGCCATGGTAATGGAACCGGGCCAGCATTCACGCATGAAATGCTGTACGGTAGGCCACCAAACGTTGATCGCATCGGATGAGATTATCATGTGTGGTTTGCTGCATCGTTTCTACCATCATCTGCTCGGATAAAAAACGCCTCTCTCTATAAGCCTGAGTGGTGAATCATAATTTTGCCCGTGGAGCTGAGTTAGGCCTATGACCTATTTTCTGCAGTCCCCGCTTAAGCACAGCTACCTGCCAACTAAAATCTCATAAGGGTCTACTGGAAAGGAAGTCTTGGAATTACAACCAAATGAACATTTATGTAAAAGTTTTGGCTTAAACTTCACACCTCAGCTGTGTTTTCATAGGACTCCCACAGTCGGTTCTGCTTGTCATACACACAAGCCCGTTTACTGCAGGCTGTGATAGAGAAGAAGAAGAAGAGGGATATCTCTCTGTCAAATCTGAAGGTAAATACAAGACTGTATACACTCAGTCCTGACATAAAATTAGAAGGGTCGTGGATAAACCCCAGTTAAGTTTATTTTCATTGTGGTCATTATTAGAGATGAGTTAAATGAAAGGCAGTTTAAAACAGGCAAAATGGAACAAACAAACATATAAAATAACCATTTCTTTACTAAGGTAAAGTTGAATTGTAAGAATGTTCAACAGCCAACAACTCACTACAGTAGCCATTTTTAATGGGATGTTGATGGACCATACAGATAAAACTGAAATCCAGTTTGAGATTAAACATTAAAGCAGTTTAAAAAATGCTAATGTTTATCATAATGGTTTCCAATTTAAGGGTCAGGAAACAATATTAAATAAAATATTTTAACATAAGGAATAATCACATTTTTGGCTGAACTGGTCCCGACCATATGGTCCCAACCAGTAGACATGTGCATCCACCGTTGAGGGCTGGCAACTAGAGATTCAGACTGTCTGTCTGTCTGTCTGTCTGTCTGTCAAAGTTAAATGGTTTGCCTGGGGCTGCATCCCAGAAGTAGATCATTCTTCTCCCATTCACCAAGTTCAGATCTGTAAATGTCCCAAATACAGTACAAGGAAATTGAAATGATCAGCGTAATGAAAATCTGGCCTATTTGGATAGCTTTAAAGATATAAATATGCACAGTCCAATATTCCACCAAGATTATATCATGCATGTTGTTGATGTTGCATGGCTCTTACTCTCACATCTCATCCTTTTGTCCTTCTCAATCACCATCCTTTTTTTTTTTAAATATATATATTTATTCCAGTATAAAAGGTTGAAGTTATCAGCTAGGCTTTTAATAATTCTCAGACATCTCAAAGACATAGAGCCCCTTCTTTTAATCTTAAAATTTTAAAACAGGACCGTGCTTTGTAATATTGAGCATACTTTTTCACTCACTGATGGTTAGAACTGGTTATTGTATGGTACCTTTAACAAAATATGGCAAAAATCTCTGTGGATCAGTGATTGACTGTACAAGAACTTTAAAATTCGGAAAGGTATGATTTAGATCTGAAAATAAATTATCATAGAATAAGTGTACAAGATACTATAATCTGATTTGACATTTAATTACACATTTTGATACTTGTTAATCAAAATTAAACACAGTGCACAACTCTTCCTCAACAAATGCTTTATTTCACAATTAATTTGGCTAACTTGCCTTCATCATGGTGGTCATGTGATCTTAGGCTCCTTGTGCTCCAGATAAGTAACATTACAACCATCTTTTTTCAAAAGATTTTTTTTTACAGTATGCAGAATTTCAATTCATTGATGCAAATATTTGCAAGATATAAAATAAAAAATATAACTAGTGGTAAATGCAAAGTATAAAACAAGACATCCACATTTTTTTTATTTAAAAATGTTTTCAAAATACATTATTTCATCTTAGCCCATCAATGGACAAATAGCTTGGATTTAAATTGTTACATAAAAAAGCAAAGGCTATTCTTTTAGCCTCATTGTTCTGAAACACAATATACTTGAGTCTTTACTTTTACACTTAGGGATAACAAACTAATTACGAAGTCAATCAGTAGAGTTGACCTCATCACATCCTTTAATTGAAATGCATCTTGCTGTCAGTCAAAGCGTACAAAAATGACTTCAAAACGTTAACAAAACAAGCATATTATTGGTAGTTCTTTATACCCAACACATTCTGTTCTGCACTTCAAAAGTATTAATCAGAAACAATGTAGTCTAGGTGAATGCTGGCCTAAATCTTAATCTCTCCCGCCGTGTCTGCTCAGTGTTCCTCTTGCTTTGTCGCCTTCTGCTCCCTAATTCTCAAGTTATTTTCAGACCGGTCAGGCTTACTCTATTTCTAGTGTATGCGCTCTCACAGGTGGGGATGATTCAGGGTTAACCATGCTGCCCTACGCTCCATTCAGCATTCATGCGGACGTGTGTTTGCCATGTCTGTAAAAGTATGCAGTTTAAGTGTAACACACACACACACACACACTCACATGCCGATCAGCTATTACTCCTCAGACACGCCCCGGTTTGGTGACACTGGTCACTATGGAAACATAACATGGGCAGACTCTCAGGTGTCACTGTTTCTAGGGGGGCAGTAGAGCAGTAGAATATATATCACCACATGACCCACGCAGGAAATTAGACTGGCACAGAAAGACCTGTCTGTTAATATAGAGGAGACAAGGCAGGATTAGACGGTCTCATAGCTGATACACACAGTGGAGGGTGCTTTAAACTTGTTGCACATGCTCAGAGAAACACAAAGTTAAGTTTAGTGACAGCAGTTAGCCTCTGCTGTCACCGGCATATACGATACATAGCAACATAGCAAGAAGGGTCTGTCACCCGGAATAAATGAAAGAATGTGTGTGTGTGTGTGTTTGTATGTGTGTGTGTGTTTGTGTGTGTGTGTGTGTGTGTGTGTGTGTGTGTGTGTGTGTGCATGCCAGATGTCACAGTTGTCTGTCTTAGGCAGATTAACTTCAATGGTCAAAGACAGCCAGCTGTGTCTGAACGAGAAGGAGTGTGAGAGCATGGATTTATGGGATTTTCCATGCATCAAGCGCAACGAAAGAATGAGAAATAATAATGATGACACAGATTTGCAGTTGGCAAAGTTGGCCTTCATTCCTCAGTGGTCTCTGAAGTTTTTGTGAATAGTCACAGTTTGCCACCGACAAAACTAAGTATGTTTTGTAAAGCATTAGAACGCTGCACACAACTTGCAGAAAGGTTAGTTATAACAGTATATGTAGTATCATGATATATGATTGACTGGCTCTGATTAGCACTGTGCAGATGTTTCAAGTAGCGTTAGTTAATGTTGTGAAAAACTATACTACATTCAGGATGCAAAGTACTCTGAAATTTACATGCAAACTGATTAGTACTGAGTGAAATAATTCACAGAATGTTGTACATTTTACACTTAAATGTATTTTGTATCTGCAATGCGAAACAATAAAGCTGTAATAATAACAGCAATAAAAGCTTTAAGTATGTTAAGTAGGATACATTTATATGTACACTGCAGAGTGAAATATAAGGGTATATCAATGTAACTTTTTGAATCCCATTTTACTGTACTTTATTTTTAAAGATTACTTTTTGGGCATTTTATGCCTTTATTTAACAGGACATGAAAGAGGGAATGACATGCAGCAAAGGGCCGCAGGTCAGAGTCAAACCTGGGTCTGCTGCATTGAGGAGTAAACCTCTATATGTATGGGGGCCTGCTCTACCAACTGAGCTATCCAGGCACCCATTTTACAGTACTTTTACTGCTAATTTATTTTACTGTGATGAAGATTTATAGATCGATAAGTCTGCTGGCATTACAACTAGAGATTACATTATTATTATCTTCTTCTCTGTATGCCACATTAGGCCATTAGTGTGCAGAGTGCCTACAGCACATGGTAACACTATAACAAGGCAATTCTCCTGCGACATCACAAATGAAAACAGCAGCCTCCGTCAGTGGACTGGGCATCATACTGGTGCCCCGTTCTCAAGGTATTTTACCAGTCCTCTTATCAGTTTGACCATTTGCTTCACGGTTAAAGGATTTTTAATTTGTTTGCCTAAATTCCAACTCTATTAACTCTATTTCTTGTTTTCTGATGTTTCATATTTTATATATTATTCTTGTGTATTACAAAACCAGAAAGGAGTTGATGTATGTCATACTCATTTCTGACTAGAGTCTCAGGCAATAGTCACAACTTGGGTCCCGTATTATTGTCAATTTTAGTGTGGGCCTGCAAAATCCTGGCTGTTGTTGCTTTAATGCATTACAGCACATGTGTGTTTAGTAGAAATTACACCACTAACTTGATGTACTGCATATTTTTCTACTCTCCTGCTTTCTATTTTTCCAGTCTCACATTCTTTCTATATTTTTAAATTTGGTAAAATAAAAGTACTTTGGCCTAGTTTTTCTTCTCCTCTGCCCCTCATACACAATCTCACCTCAGGGTTTGAAAAGCTGCTGCTGCCATTCACGCAAACTGAGCAAAGCAATCCACCATGGCGACTGAGAGCGAGTGAGGGTCAAATTACCAATGTTGGTGTTGAAATACCCCGAAGGCCTTTGGCTTGGTTTTTGTGGCGGACACAAACGCTCACTTAAAACAAATACATTTTCTTTCTCTTTAACACACACTTATTACAATCCTTTTTCATCTGCTTAAATGTTCATGACTTTTTCATCCAAAACATGCATGCTCCCATCAGTCACTGTGTCAAATTGCTGTATTTTAGTTTTAGCATTTTACACATAACCAATTGTTAACAACCTCCACCCACTGCCCACTCTCTCTCTCTCTCTCTCTCTCTCTCTCTCTCTCTCTCTCTCTCACACTCACACACACACACACACTCACATTACCTACACAAAACACAAACACAATTGCCCTGACCATGCTGTAAAGTGTAAAGACCTGGAGTCAAAATGGTGTATGCCAGCCGCTGTGTGTGTGTGTGTGTGTGTGTGTGTGTGTGTGTGTGTGTGTGTGTGTGTGCGTGTGTGTGTTTGAGTGTGTAAAGGATAAAATACAAAAAAAAAGAAAGCAATAGCAGTGGGAAACATCTGGTCATCACTTACATAACGATAAAACAATATACTGTTTTCATACCTGCGGATGCAATCTGTGTTTGTGTGTGTGTGTGTATGTGTGTGTGTGTGTGTGTGTGTGTTCCTCTCATACATGTGGTACACGTGCAGGAAATCATAAATCATAAATATCACCATGAACAAAGTGCAGACCAAGACTAAAGGAAGCAAAAGGGCAAAATATTTTGCTGTCAAATTGACCTCAGATTATTTTTTGTGGTGAATTACACACAACAATCGACACATTTTCTCAGAGTGTTTTTTGTGGATGGCTGTGAAGGGATATATATATATATATATATACATATACATTATACAGTACTTGAGCAGTATAGACAGAGAGAGTGTGTGCCTGAAGTTAACAGTTTGTGCTACTTAATCAGGGCTAATCTGGATTAAAAGTCTAAATAGTCAAATCTCTTCTTTTCCATTGATCTTTGGCTGCTGGTTACACAACAGTTTCAGAAAACAGTGCATATGTGTAGGTTGTGTGGGCTTCCTCCTACTCTTCTGCCTATACGGGATGGACTGAAAAATTGGAGACAGGTTAGAGGATTGAGCTTATCGTACTCTCAGGCTCTGACTGGGTGCATTTAAATCAGGGAAAATGGAATGAGGACATTGAGCAGTGTGTCTATTGACTTGGTGTCACTCTAATTTGGGTTCTACTGAAGCAAAAAGTGTTGGGGGAAGGGTAAACCGGGCAGCAGCAGGTTTCTCTGCCAGGGACTGCAAGCCCTTTTGTACTTTATATTGATCTGTTGAGGATATTACATTGTCTTCTTTAGGAATTTGGTTCCTGTTTCTATTAGAACAAAAATGAATTGAGGATTGGAGGATTCAATATTTCAATTTTGGACTGTTAATTAGGCAAAACAAGCAATTTGAAGACATTACACTGGGCTCTAGAGACTTCTAATTAACATTGTAAATGCTAAATGCTAGTTGATGAGCTTAGTTGATTATACAGAAAATAACCTCCAGATGACTAATTAATAAAATAATTCTTAGTTGCAGCCATAGTTCCATTTCAACTCCATTACATCTGTCTCTTCCTGTCCTCCAGGCTGTAACTGGGAAGAGCTTTGGAGACAAGGACTTCCGCAGTGGATTGGAGAATGGCATCCTGTTATGCGAGTAAGCCTCTGACATCACCCCCACTCAGTTTCTGATGTCTGAAGAGCAACAACATACATAAACTCCTCTAAGACTCAATAAATCTCTGCTTCTCCCCTCCTCCTCTCAGGCTGCTGAGTGCAATCAGACCAGGGCTGGTCAAGAAGATCAACAGACTGCCCACCCCCATCGCCGGGCTGGTAAGAGGACACTCTCCAGTGTGACATTCAGTTCTGTAAACCAGTCTGTTCGTCAAAGTAATGTGTGGTCCCCTGCTGTCTGTCTTCTAGGACAACCTGTCAGTCTTCCTGCGGGGCTGTGAGGAGTTGGGCCTGAAGGGCTCCCAGCTGTTTGACCCTGGAGACTTGCAAGACACTTCCATACGAGCTAACCTAAAGTAAATAGGCGTGTGTGGATTTTTATTCCTGTTAATGTCCATTTTAATGTTGGATCACATGACAGTAACACATCTCTCTCTCTCTTATCAGGGACTCTGACTGCAACCGCAAACTCAAAGATGTAAGTAATTAATGCCTTTTGTTTTGTTTTTCTTGATTTATCTTTGTCAGCATGTTTAGCATTTTTGAATATGCATCAAACCCTTGTATTTATGTCTCTCAGGTGCTGAACACAGTGTTCTGGCTTGGGAAGGCTGCCAGTGGCTGCGCATCCTACAGCGGCCCTACTCTCAACCTCAAGGAGTTTGAAGGGCTTCTTGCTCAAATGAAGTTGGTGAGTGAACACACTGGAGAGGACAGAGCAGCAAGGGGTGTGGGGGGGGGCTAACAGACAGAAAGAAAGAAAGATAGCATCGTGGAGGAGATGCGGGGGATGGATTTGTTAGTTTCCTGTCTTTGTTAGGGGGCAGGAGAGACACACGAGACAGGAGACAAACACATTTTTGTTTTTGTTACACCACAACTACTCCTATTTCAGGAAGTGAGAGAGGATATGAAAGAATGGTTCTGCACATTTTATCTATAGGATAATTGGAAGAGTATTCAAATAACAAGAACACCTGGCTTTGTGTTTTTTTTCAATCAATTTCTTGCCTAGTTTATTAATCCACTTTATTATGTATTGTATTGTTTTGATGGATCTAATTATTAGATGTGATGATTGATGTGATATGTATGGATGTGATGTGATCAGCTGTCCCCCCAAAGGACTATAATGGAAATAAGCCCCCGGGCGTTATTATGTTATCCTGACTTTGTTTTGTTTTTTTAAAGTATGGTGCAAAGCTGTATCATATCTTATAATGAAATGGTCTAATAAAATCAATCAAACAATTCTCAACACATGTGTTGTATCTTAAGTGAGCATCTTCCTGCATATTTACTAGTGTGTGTGTTTGTAGGAGAGTGACGAAGGAGGCGACAGTTCACAGAAGCGCAGCGTTAGAGACAGCGGCTACGACTGCTGGGACTCTGAGAGGAGTGATTCACTCTCTCCACCCCGACACACTCGCGACAACTCCCTAGACAGGTGAGAGACTGTCAACACACAGACACACACACACATACACACACACACACACACACACACAAATATGTGGACACACACACCAGGGCTATTTCAGATTGCTGATGAGAAATGAAATACAGCGTTTGACATTTTCAACAAATTTAAAAACTAATCCCATTAATGCAAAACACACACACACTGATTTACAACAGCCCCTTTTACACAGCCTATTCAAGGCAGTAATGTTGCACCTTTATTCTGCCTCCCCTTTCTGTATAAGACACACGTCAATTATTCAGTCAATAAATCAGTCAATAAATCAATCAATCGCTTCCATTTGTCAGATATAGTGACAAGTTATTCCATCAGTACTGTCAACTTAAGCACATTGTGGCCGTCAGATTGGCACATAGAAAAAAATGGAATGGCACCGTGTCCAGCCAAGTCTCGGCGAAAGGACACCCCAGCTCACTGTCTGACCTCCGCACACTGGAGAGCAGGATTCCAATCAGATAATAACAGTCACCGTTCAGTTTCTCCACACTTGCCTCAAAAGCCCCTCCGATGTAGAGATGGAGATGGACACAGAGATGGTCCTGCCCATCCATGCACTCAGGACCTCAGCCACAGGCCCTAGCTGCTAGCCGTCCCCAACCCCGCCTCTGTGTTTGACTAATGTTTACATTTGAAAACTTTAAACGGTCAGGCTAGCAGAGTCAGCAGGAGACTGGGGAGTTGAAATATTATCTTCTCCACCCTTTCCTTGGTGTTTACTCTGGTGTTTTACATCCAAAAGGCTAGCAGCGTCAGTCACTAGTATTTGTAAAATAAACAATTCTGCATAAGTGTTGCGGAGCTGACAAAGAGGCGACTGGAAAGGCTCATGCTTTCTGGAAAAAAAAACACTAGACAGCAATGCTGTTGTGTTGCACATCATGCAATCTAAGTGGGGCAGAATTATGACGGCTTTCTTTGGTTCAGTATAAAAAAGCAAAGCCAGTGTAATGAGGAGGCTTTTTTTTAGCAGTATTGTGGGATCTCTGTATTAAAGGGGTTAATGTTAAACAGTAATGTGTGTTTTAATCTGTTACTTTTGTTTTTGACAGTCTGGACTCTTTTGGCTCCCGCTCACAGCACAGCCCTTCTCCTGATGTGGTGAATCGAGGACACAGTGATGGTTGGTTCTGATACATATCTCTCAAATTCTCTCAAATTTCTGAATTTAAGGCTAGGCTAGCTAGGCTTGCTGTATTCCACTGCTTTCAGCCGTTATGCTAAAGTAAGAAATCTCCATACTTTGGATACAAACATGAGAATGGATGTAGACGCAAATAAGCGTATTTCCCAAAATGTTGAACTATTCCTTTAAAGCAGCAATCCTAAACCCACTCATTCATAAATATCTGACCGCTGTTCTCTAACATGTTGGGGTTTTAACCTTGGTATGTTATGGTTTGTCAGATGGGCTGTGGACAACAGCTGAAGGTATCAGACACAGTGTGTGTGTGTGTGTGTGTGTGTGTGTGTGTGTGTGTGTGTGTGTGTGTGTGTGTGTGTGTGTGTGT
>NC_048408.1:10374548-10412011 GCF_013103735.1 Etheostoma cragini
TGTGTGTGTGTGTGTGTGTGTGTGTGTGTGTGTGTGTGTGGCATCATGTTAACATTAACTAATTGTAATCAGCAATTACCATGTTATTATTGCCGGTAGAATCAAAAAAACATATGATTTTGTGAGCCCATAAGAAGATATAGGCAGAGGCCAAACCACAACACAAATACTCTTCCAATAAAACAGAATTGTGGGATGGGAAAGGGTTAAGATACACACAACCAGTTGGTGATTGAGGTGAATAAGTGAGGATGCCATTCCCCTTGATAGCATAATAACCAAAATGCATACCCCTTGTCAATCTGACCCCCACTCCCCATCCCCTAGTAGCAGTGGGAGTGCAGGGGCAGATGGGTTGTTGAGTTGAATATGTTAGTCTGGTCTGACTCATTGATCTGGTATCTGACTGAGGTTTGTGCAAGTTACAATCTATGGCCCCGACCATGGCTCTGGAATATCAGTGTACTGATAAATCCATTAATCCAAATGGCCCTTTCTATGGTGCTGAAGTAGCAGACAGATTTGTAATTACTTTTTCCCCTGTGTCTGGCCTTTCTGTCTGTTTTGTCTTGGATCTATAATTCTCTAAACTACATAGCTGGGACGGTGATCAAAAGAGTCGTACACTGGGTGGTTTGCTAGTTGCAGGTCTGGTCTCCCTGTTAAAAATCTACAAATTGCCTATCGCACAAAAATACCCTTTCAGTGTTTTGAAGCTAATATGTCTTGAAAATTGTATAGCGTTTGAGGAGGTTATTATGCAAGAAGCAATTAAAAATGTTTTCTGACATACTTTCTAACCTTCTTCACTGTTTTCTCTTTTATGCTCCATTGCTTGTTGTTGCCCAGGGCGAGGCAGCGACTCGGAGGCTGATGCCCCCAGCAGGAGGCCAGATGTGCGGAAGGATGACATGTTGGCCAGACGGACAGCCAGCAGTGAATCAAGAAACTTTATTCCCTTTAACCAGTTTCTTCCCAACCGAACCAATGCCAGCTCCTACATCCCGACACCACGGCGAAAACCACATACAGAGGAAGAAGAGCAGCGGAGGTAATGACCAACACATCAGTGCAATAAATAAGTCATTTATAGATGATGCATTTTCACAACACAAGTTACCAAGTGCTGCAATGGAAAAATACAAAAACTGATCACAAGGAAAGGTAAATCACACAAGACACACAAACTTCCTCACTCCTTATCTTTCCCTGCTGTTACACACTGTTCTCCAGTCACCCTCAATCCATTCCAGAGCAGTCCAAAAGAACTGGACCACACCACAAAACTCCTAAAACTGTCACTTGGGCAACTGAGAACAATGGGGAAAAACTAAAACGGGAAGAGGAGAATGTGACTCAGGGAGTGTTGGAGCAGAAGAGGCTGCTGATGTTGGAGAAGGCAGGGATTAAAGTTCTGCCTGCTGTTGTCCGCTACAGCAGGTCAGAGAGGAGATGCATGACAGCTGCTGCTGCTGTGGTTTGACAGTTATTGGTCGTGTTCACTAACGGATCGTTATGATTGTAATTTTGTTTGTGTTTTTTTCCTGGTGATCCATTCACACTGGTGATGAAATTTGACTTTTGGGTTTGTGTTGGTAAATGGTTGCAGCAAACAGGGTCATTAATAATGCGTTTTGTGTGTTGGCATACAGATCTGATTAACTGCTTGCTACTTTTCTGGGGTTCACATATGGAAGAGGTTGATTTTAATAATGTCACATATTAATACTGTAATATAAGTTTTAATGGCTATGAATTGCTATCTAATCAGTGTGGTATTTATTTTTTTGACGCGCACGATGAAATGTTTGCCTGTGAACTATATAAATAACAACCTTGCCATATTACAATATTTGTGGAAGCATGTCAAATCAAAACTTTGCATGTGACCATATCTGCTCACAACATGCAAAAATTGATTTTTTGATAATTACCAAAATGACATTGCCATCCCATCCCGTCTCCACAACCCAAGCCCTCCCACAATGGTTGAACAGGAAGTGAGGTCCCCGTCGCCGAACATTATCCTCCGCTGCGATAATGACTTTTTGAGCTCTCACAAATCTGTGTGGGACTCCTCCCCTGATGTGGAAGAGGAGGCAGAGGTGCAGAAAGTCCCAGATGTTCGTAGAGACGACCTGGCATCCAGACGAGCTCATCGTGGCTCCGTTGCTCCCAAGGTCCATCAGTTTGTCCCTCCACCTGAATGTAGCAACAAAGACAGGGAGCGCTGGGAAGGGATTAGACGAGCCTCGCAGCAAACACTGCAGGAGAAGGAGATCAGGTTAGCCAGTGTTTGTTTGTTTGTGTTGCCGTTTTTCTTCTATTTTCTCTCTAAGACACTGCTAAATTATTTGTCCTATTTTCCTACTTTTTCTTTTTTTTTGGATGTTGTGGTCATTTGTGGTTTGACATGTGCGTGCTCCACTTTAATGTGACGTGTGTTGTGTGATGCCATTGTGCTGGCTCTGTGATTGGACAGTCGGAAGGAAGCGGTTCCTGACATCATTACACGCAGAGACAACCCCTTCCTTAACTCTGCCTCTCGCCTCAAGGAAGAGGAGGATGGAGAGGAAGAGGGAGAAGAGGGAGAGGTTAAGGCGACACCTAATAAACAGAAGGATGACCTGGCTCGTAGACGGGCTCAGAGTAAGCCCCTCCCTCATAGGGACGGACCAATAAGCTTTGTTTCTGCCTCCATGAGCCAGGCTGATATGCAGAAGTGGGAGAGACTCAAGATGACTGAACCCAGGTGCCCAACACACTCTGTTTCTGCACACATGCAGTACAAAGCACTTAAAAGCTGTTGTACGTCAAGTGTGTGGTTTGATTATGTCTGAGAGAATGTGCAGTGTGTGTGTGTGTGTGTGTGTGTTTGTGCTTCTAGTTTCAATTCCAGTTGGAAGCAGATCATTGCAGGCTGGAGAGGATCTTTAATCTCCAGACTTTCATATGATTTTACAACCCACTATATAGTATTTTTTAAACCCACACAGTAGGTTGACTACATGGGGATTCAGTACCTCAATTTGAAAGACATCAAATTTGTCAGTTGTATCCTCACCTACTACTACTACAAAATAAGCCTTATCTGAAATCACAAAGTGTCATGACTCTTTACCTGCCAGCTTTTTTTAAATCCTAATATAATTGCATATTTTGAAATGAGTGCATATAACATTGAAACATTTTACTTTATTTAACGTTTTGCAGCTGTTAATTTGTTACAGTACCATTTAAACTAATTTTAACTTTTTGACAACAAACTCTAAAGAGTTACCTTTCAGAAGACACCAGGATTATCTGTTATCAAAAGGGTTTTAACAATATTAAATAATTTAATAAACTACAGATTACTGGTTCTAACTTCTAAAATGTAAGTTTGCCACCTTTTTCAGTTTTATCCTGTTATTAATACTGTAGAATGTCTTGGTTTTTTGACTATTAAGACAGATAGAATCAGTTTCAAGATGTCTCCTTGGGCTCTGGGAAATCACACATTAGACGATTAAGCAATCAAAAAATGTTAACAAGTTAATACATAATGTAATTAGTTGTAACTAACTAAAGTTTACTTGGATAGATTTTATTCATAATTTATTCAAAAATATTTAAAAAAACCTCATAAGATCGTCTACTACAGTTTCAGCTCTGGTCTGTCTTTAGTGTCTTGTATTCTTTTGTAAGCAGCTATAACCCTTAGATTTAGTTTCCCCTCTCTTCTAGCTCTGTTGCTCCCCATGTTCTCATCTGCTTGTTTATTCTCCTCACTATTGTGCACGTCAGGCCTCTTCAGTCTTCTTTGACAGGCATTGAAAAATAGCAGGGAATTGGCCGATGTGTGTGAGACTCTATGTGTGTGACCCAAAGGCGACTGTTGGCTGTGAGCACTGCTTTGGCTTTGTTTTTCTCTTAGCGCTGATGTCATTAGATAGGATAAAGAGATTGTTGTGTTCCCAGAGAAGCAGCAGTTACCAGGAAAATGTGACTACCTAGAGTAGAAGCTTGGTGTGTATGTTGTGAATGTACGTATGCATTAAAAGGATTAAAGTGCACAGTCCCATTCTTTGTCCTCTTCTATTCATTCACACTTCCTGTTCAATTCAACATTTCCACCTTGTCCTACCGTTGTCTTCACAGTGTGTCTTCTCAGTCTGTCTCTGGTTGCTCATGATTTCTTTTCCACCCTCCTTATTTCCCCCTGTTTTTTGTTGGATGTGTGTGTGTGTGTGTGTGTGTGTGTGTGTGTGTGTGTGTGTGCCTGTCTTCATTTGTGAGAGTGGATCTACAGTGAGGCTAGCCCGTCCCCTGTGTGTCAGGCTTGTCTGGAGAAAAATTATGGAAGTCCTTTCAGCAGATCAGCAAAGGCTGGAAGAGGTCACAGCAAAGTTGTGACCTTTGGGGGCGTGACTGAGATCGAGCAGCCAGTAGACCCAGTCACTTCAAGTGAAGGGGAGGAGACAGAGTTGCTAAGACGACTCCTTTCCAAGGCAACTGTAGCCATGCCTACCATTGGCCTGGGGTCCCTGCTTTCAGAGCGGGAACGCAGGTATGGACAAGGCCAAATACAAGACTCAGTGATACAGCTACACTGGCTTGTATCTTGCATTAGTGTGGACATTATTGATAAGTAAATAGGTCCCTTTCTCTTCCAAAAGCCTACGTTTGGAATATTATTTAAATGGTTTAATGGAATTGCTTGTCAATGTCCTTTTGGAAAATGCTTTTTAAGTTTCAAGTATATTTGAAATGGTAAATTAGGTAGTTTGGATGTACTTCTCTGCACTGGCTGATATGATTGTAGTTGTAATAGGGAACAAAGGTACACACTTACAGTACGTGCGCACACACATGCATGTATATGCTGCTATGAGAAGTAGAGCTAGATAAATCAAAGAGTATTGGCCTATGTATAGGCCTAAAAATTAAGGCTACAGAAACAACCTAGTAAATGCACAATTAAAGCATGTCTGTAATGTTTGTGTAACCTTTTTTTCTCCTGATATATTATCTGTTCACGTTTGACGTATCTTGGATGTTATCACATGACTCTGATGGTCAACAAGCTTTTTTTGCATGTTTTTTCTAACCCTTTATTTGTTGCTGGTAAACTCTTGAATGTTCTTTAGTTTGAAATGTTTACAACAGTTCCAATCCGTATTCTGTACACTTAGTCGGCACCTGTGGCCGGCTTTTCTGCATGTTTACACCTGGATTGTAAGACTATAGGATCCATCGCTGTTGCTGCAGTTTGAGCTTAATATGATGCTCTCACAGCCAGGTAAATGGACCTAACGTCAATCAATCCATCGCTCCCTCCGCTGACCTACCACCCTGCACCCCTGAAACCCCTCTAACTCCTGCAGAGCTGGATGCTTGTCTGGCTCAGTATAAACGAAGAGCAGAGGAGGAGGAGGAGGAGGAGGAGGAGGAGGAAGTGGAGAGGATCCCAGATCTCCAGAAAGATGACATGTTGGCAAGGAGGACAGGAGTTTTCCATAAACAAAGCACTTCTACAGTGACTTACAACAGTTTCCTGCCTCTTCCCAGCACTAAGCGCTACACACAAGAGGAGGTCACAACTGATGCTGCTCCGAGGAACAAAAGGAAAGTGCAGGCGGACAGGAGCGAACAGCCGAACGTCAGGTGGGCTGAGATTTGTGTGTCTAACAGTATGAGAAGGCACTAACCAGCTTGGTGTGGTTTGCGTCCTCAAAGAGGTTCTCCAGCTTGATGTTTAGTTATTTCAATTATAGGAGTTTCTCTCATAGAGTGGAGCAACAGCAACCCAGACCTCCGATGGAAAAACCTCAGCTACACCCTGGCAAGACTGTAATCCGAGCAACGTCCTACAGCGAATGTGAATATGAAGAGCAGGACGATGAGTATGATGAGAATGAGATATTGCCTGACCTGGAGAAGGATGATATGATGGCTCGAAGGACCGGTTCATTCCAAAAACCGAGTGCAGTCAGAACAAACCAGGCCATCAGTCAGTTCCTGCCAGTACCTGGATCGGTTAAATATAACGTTGCCCCAGTGTCTGCAATGAAGGTTCTACACAGAAAGCCTAAACTCACAGAGAAGATGGCTAGTGAAAGGTATTTACTGTGTTTGAATGATGAATTGATTGAGGGATCTGCCACTACTGCAACTAACAAAGCATATTTTACTGGCAAAGATGAAGGTTTGTTTGTGTTTGTTAAGTTAAATGGCCTGCAGTACTAACATTAACACATCTCTGTGGTTGATTTATAGTTGATTCTGACTTGACTGTGTTGTTTTGGTTCCATGCCAGCATGTTTGATTTCCTGCAGCTGGAGGTCCAATGTGGTTTCATATGGATTATTTAAATATATAAGGACTTGTTGACTTTGATTTGCTGTTGTGGTCGGATTATTAGAGTTGTGGTTCTGATATGGCTTGATGAAGTTTGTGTTTGCTATGGACTTTTCTGGCCTTTTTGCTCTTTTGCTGATGAGGTTTAACGTGGCTTTGTTTGTTTCCGGTTGAGTATAGAACAGTTGGCTGTCGTTGTATTCAAAGTGTAAATCAATGCTGAATCTCACAACTCTGTAGTATTTGAAATGATTGGGTTGTTTCACCCAAATGACATAAAGAAAAGTATTTTTCAAATAATTTCTCGTAGGTTATTGGGAAAGAACTATGTAATATACTGTGCTAATTAGCCCAATTCCAAATCCAATAAATAAAAAAATTCCAGGTTACCCTACCAACTGAACTTTTTTTTTTATGTTCGTAAAACTAGTACCAAAATACACATTTTCTTTCCAAGTGGAAATCACAAACATAAAAAAGTCTTGCCTAAAGTCTAAAACACATATTGGTTTGGCTCACCTGTAGTATTATCTAGCCAGACCGATAGTTTTGGTGTTATTTCCCGGGTTTTAAAATGGCCGTCTTTTAAAGTTCGTTAGAACCCAAGACACAAGTAAATACGGTCAACCGTCTATTAATCAATTCCTCAATCAGCAGAAAATTATTTTGATAATTGGTTAGTAAGGATACTTTAGCAATTTGATGTTGGCCTCACATGTTAAAAAAAGCCCCTTAAACTACACTCCACACTACATAACTTGCTTTCAGTAATTTTCATAGGTACTATATCTTGAGCAAAACGTGGTTCCAATGAAAACTTCTGTCTTCTGTTATCTGTGATGCGGCCTTGATTTACCCTTTGAGCTATTGCCTTGTAATCTTGGCCTTGTCACTGGATTTTAGCAGCATGGATACCGTGGCAGCAGAACCTCAGGCCCTGCTCTCCAAAGCACCAAACCTCTCTCAGTGTGCAGAGCTGAGGGAGAGGCAGGAGGAGGATGGAAAGGAAGGAGACATGACAATCTCTGTCACTGATGTGTCTGAGCCCCTCTCCTCTCCATCACTCACCCCTCCACCCAGTTCTGCTGCTGCCCAGACTCGTAAAGTGGAGACAGAGCTGGAAAAGCAGTGTGTGGAGGAAAGAGTTGAGAAAAAGTTAGAGGAGAGAAAGAGAGACGTGAACGAGCAACCACAAAAGAAACCCTTCTGGCTGGGTGACGATGATCTACCTCCCATCATGTGAGATGCCCATTGAACTCTTTTTGTTTCTTCATCCCTTTCTTCTCAGATGTAGCTTTGCCATTCCTCCAGTATGAAGTGTGACATTAGCAATAAGGCTGCTGTCCATTCCCTCATCTGCTGTTTCCTCTTATTCACTATTGTTTTAGGATGAGCCGGCGAGTTGCTTTTATGTCTAAGGACACTGAGTAAGTCTTTCAGCATGAATCTGGATGAGCTTATGAATGATAACTATATAAACACACTGTGCACGTTCAATTTCAAGAATACAGTCCAAAAATATACCAATGTACAAACTCTAACACCCAGCTTTTTAATGTCATCTTTTTTTTTTATTCTTTTTGTCTTGCCAAAATTAAGTTGTTATTATTTTTTATTTTTTGTAGTTATTATATTAATTGCTTTGTGTTTAGTTAATGGAAACAGTAACGTATTTCAGTTACTGTGTGGTAGTGTGGTGCAGCACAGACGCAACTAATATAAATCCACAATATACAGAAAATTACACTGTAATATTTGTGTTTATTGGACTGCTATTGGATGTGTCTAAGTATGTCTTGCTTTGTGTCCATATCTTGTAGACCATCTTTGTTTACATCGTCTATTAATTTTGAAAAGGAGGCAGTTTTCTTTCCCCTCCTTGTTCCTTGTTGTTAATTTTTTACATTACCAGGCAATTACAAGTGACCAATGTAAACAATGAATAAATTAATATTACATTTTTTTCCAGAACCAAATTGGACTAAGTGAATGTGTAAGGTCAAGTAATGCAGTAATTTATACAAGATTATACTGTTTCCTTCTCTCTAGGAGTGTGAGCATGGGTGACATGCTTAACGAGGAAGAGGTCGGGCACTTACAACCCCTGAGCCAATCACGAAATGAGCGCATGCACGAGCAGTACAACAACTTTCAGGAAGATGATGACCACTGGCAAAACGTAAGTGAAAAGTAATGACATTAACATTTAGCATGTTGGGTCCATTTAAATAAAAGGGAAATATTTGTATCTTATTCAGATAACAGCAATATCCTGAATTACCGCTGCCATTATTTGAACACTGTGAAACCGTGACAGGAATTGGCTCGTTGGAAGAATCGGCGTCGCAGCACGTCCCAGGAACTGATCAAGAAAGAGGAAGAGAGGAAGAGGATGGAGAAAAGGATGAAGGAGGAGGGAAGTGACTGCAATAAGAGGAAAAGCATTAAGACCTACAAAGAGATCGTGGAGGAGAAGTAAGGATGATATTGAGGCCCTTATTTTTGTTGCACATGGCTCTTATTATGAGACAAACATATTTAAAGTAGGCCATATTCAAACCATGATCCCTGTCAAAAAAATAACCGACAATAAAGGAAACTCTACGTAGACACCAAATGCTTAGTGTCTCTATCCGTATTTTTCTATTCTAGGGAGCGTAGAGAGGCAGATTTGTGTGACGCCTACAGGAATGCAGCGACTCCAGAGGAAGCCGCCATGGTTTTACAGCGTTACGCTCTTCGCTTTACCATCAGTGATGCAACACTGGACAGCCTAAAACTGCCCAGATCCACGGCAAATCCCAAACAGAACCTCAATAAGGTGGATACGGAGCACAAAACGACTTCACCTGTAAATGAAACATCAGAACCTCTCCACAAACCAGAACCATGTGTTATAAAAGACAAGTGGCACACAGAGCCTGAAGAGATGGAGACAAAAACAGCTGCTCTACACGAGACATCCGTTTCTGTCCCCTCCACCTCCCCAACACCTGGCAACACTCTCAGCCCGATCACAAACTCAGACCATGTGCCACCTCAGTCACTAGAACTGAATGAACCTCAATCCAAACTGACAGAGTCTCAAACCAAACAACAAAAACAACCGATTACAGGAGATGCAAAGCCTCAAGCCAAACACACGCCACCTCATATTGCACAGGTGCAGCCTCATATGACACAGCCTGTACAAACACTCCCCTCATGTACATCTGTATCTCCCAGACCCGTCCCCCTGCTGGCAGCCAAGCCCTACTGCCAGCCCAGGAACACACTGTCTGGACATAAACCTGTCAAGGTAAGGGCCATATCCATGACTCTATGTCAGTCACACCAGTCAACAGTTCACTGTACCACCTGTTATTGTCTGCATGCAGTTTAAATGTGTGCTTAATAATACTTCTAATAAGTATCAACTTCTTAAAAAAAAGTAGCAGCATCGTACTGAACAACCTTTTTGTGATTTAGATATTAATGTTGATCTCTATTAACAAAAAAGTCCCCTTATCCCCTTTCTCTTTAAACATTGTGATAATACTTACAGTTCATACCAGTTCCAAGATCTTTGGCTTCCGGTCACTGATCATGTTGTCCATCATGCTCCCTCTGTTTATCTATGGCTTTATTTTTTTTAATTCATAAGGGTTGGTTTGTGCTGTCATTTCTATAAAGAAAAAAGAAAGGAAAAAAAATATTCCCTAGAACAATAATAAAATCACAGGAGCGGCAACTGATCCCTTAAGCCTTGATTGAGTCCAACAATGCTATACGTTTACCATATCTTCAAAATGCCCCACAGAGCATATTAATGACATCCATTAGTTTGTGTGACTCTTGCTAAATAAGACAAATAGAATATCAATGTAATCCTGACTATGCATGTGTCCCACTCAGATGGACGGGTTGGTGCGAGTAAATGGAGAGGTGACAGAAGATGTATCTGTTTCTACTCCACCTACATCTACTCAACACTTGCCACCAGCGTTCAAAGAAGTTTCCTCCAAACAGACGGAGAAAGAAGTTCCCTCCAAACAGACGGAGAAAGAAGTTCCCTCCGAACAGATGGAGAAAGAAGTTCTCTCCAAACAGATGGAGAAAGAAGTTCCCTCCAAACAGATGGAGAAAGATGCTCCCTCCAAACAGCTGGAGAAAGAAGTTCCCTCTGTAAAGATGGAGAAAGATATTCCCTCCGTACAGCTGGAGAAAGAAGTTCCCTCCGTACAGATGGAGAAAGAAGTTCCCTCCGTACAAACGGAGAGAAATGTTCCCTCCGAGCAGATGGAGAAAGACATTCCCTCCATACAGAGAGATAAAGATGTTTCCTCCAAGTCTAATGCGACAAATCAGGAGACGGTAGAGCAGGCACCATCTCCAAAGAAAGAAAGATTGACCACGTCTTTAGGCTCTGCCATCAGCTCCCTGATTGGAGGTCGAAACTGTACCATTACTACAACTATTGTGACAGAGCTCACACATGTGGAGCCACATCACCCGGATATCCAAAGCAATGAACAGGTAATATTACAGGTGGCATGTTTAGGGACAGAATACCTGTGTTTTTTGTGTGTTTTTCCATTTAAAATGCTTCACATTACTGCTGGCCATTCTCAAAAAGACAGTTGGTTTTAAGATGATGTTCTTCTAACCCTCCAGACACCCATGGGGTTCAGTTCTTTACAACACACATTGTGAGGAACAACCTACAGAAATGTCATAATAGCTTTTGAGACACAGTGAATTTACTGTTGTCTTTACTTTCTGTAAGTTGTCTCTGCAAGTGTGTTAAAGCTGCAACTAAATACTACTAAACATATAAATTGTTGTTATTAATTTTCCATCCTGGTGCATTACGGTGTTTGTGTAAAGCATTGACACCTGAGACATAAGTGTCGTCAGCACTCGTTTTCATTATATTCATGAGCTGTGTCGGTGGAAAATGAAACCCAAGGGAAAAACTGAAAGGGGTGGAGTTAAAAAATATGTTGAGAATTTAGTCACTTTTTCCATTTAAAAGGATGCAGTTCAGCAGCTATGGTATCAACTTGACTCTGGTGTTGGAAGCACTTATATGCACCAACACATTCTTTCATCTTTAGTAACACAAAATGGGAGCAAAGACAGAAAGGCGGGATAAAAGAATACGATATACTTTTATGTGCCCATGGTGAAATTTGTCTGTACTGCAGTACAACAATCATAAATGGGATATACATAAAACATAAAAAGACATTCAAAACAATGAATAGAAATTCTTATACACGGCTATTGCAGGCAACCGAGGCAACATGCATTTCTTTTGCTTTCCTTAGTTAAAACACAAAAGTGAAGTGCAAAAGAATGTTTTGTTGTGTTTCAATCTAAGTCGTGGATATATGGTCTTAAAGAGGGCAAAAGTTGTAACTCACAGTGGAGAGACATGGGCCTGACCTGACGCACTCTTCAGCTGTTCACGGGGATGGATGTCTTATGTAAAGCAAGTTTCAGGTCTCTTCAGGTTGATTTTAATATTGTATTTACATGAACTGAAGCAAGCGACTGCCTGAAGAACCGACACAGTAAGACTACAGAGCAACAATGGTATATTTTGGACTTGAAGGGTACATTCAATTTTTAGAAATACACATAAATAGAAACAAAAGAATTATAGATCAATTTTTTCAGTTAATGTTTTATTCATTTGGTTGAATATTTGACTTTCAGATTAGTGGTACTTCTGGGTTATCTGGGAGTCCAGTGGGCGGGGGAAAGACTCAGCCAGCTACATCACCAAACAGCATGCAAGAATATTCTCCCACTGTCACAGGTAAAACTTTAACTTCTAATGTATGTATATAATAGTTTTATGTTTATTTTAAACTATTTTTTATCAGCTTTGTTATTGTTTATGGCTGTATGTTGCTGTATACGTATATTGAGAGCAACCAAAACAGAGTCAAATTCCTTGTATGTGTTCACATACTTGGCCTCTAGAGCTGATTTTTATTCTAATAAGAATTTTGATGTGTGTGTGTGTGTCTGTGTCTATCTCTGCCACAGAGGGACTTGAGGAGAGCAGTGTTACTGTAAGTATCTCTCAGCAGCTCCAGCTTGTTTAGTTTTTTCTGTTTCTCCCTCATTCTTAAATTTGACCCTGTCCTGACCCTTCGTCTCCAGTAGTCGTTGTAGTCAAACATGTCCTTTCACCTTTCCTCTCTTTCTGTCCTTTTGGTCCGTGTACATGTGTGTGTGCGTATGATTGTCCATTGGGTCTGGGTAGATTGAGACTCCCATGTTGAACTTGGCTAAACGTGTTAATCACTGGGTCTGGGACCCCAATGAGGAACGTAAACGACTGGAAAGTTGGCAACGGGAGCAGGAGCGCCTCCTACAGGTACACTGGTGGAATGTGCATGGCACCATGAATGGTCAGCAGAAAACAGAAGGCAAAGAATGTACTGTGTGTGTGTGTGCACACATATATATGTTTGTGTGTGTGTGTGTGTGTGTCCGTGTGTCTGTGTGTGTCTGTCTGTGTCTGTGTGTTTGTTATTTTACGTGTGTTATATGTGGGTTATTGTGTGCATACAGTACTTAACACGCACAATGTTTCTCTGCAGGAGCAATACCAGAAAGAACAGGAGAAGCTGAAGAATGAGTGGGAGAAAGCACAGCTGGAAGTGCAGGAGGAGGAGAGAAAACACAATGAAGAGGTACTATTACACACAGACTCACCTATACATGAAATCATTAACTGCTTTTGTGTGTCTTAAATGGGTAACACTTTACTTTAAGGTATCTACATAACAGTGATATGACACTGTCATGAACACATGACACATGAACCCTATCCCTAGCCATAACCATAACTTGTCATGACAAAAATCGATTGGCACTTACTAAAAGAAGTGTTATGTCATAAATGTTTATGACTTGTTTATAAATGTTAATGACAGTGTCATGTCACTCTTATGTAGATCCCTTTAAGTAAAGTATAACCTTTACGTCTTCTTTTTGTGTACATCTTCCAGGAGAGAAGAATCCTAGAGGAGACTGTAACACCCTTAAATCCCACTGGCTTGTTACACCAGCATTCAGTTCAGACAGGGACGACTTCATCAGCTCCAGAAAACAATGAGACAGAAAGAGGAAATATTCCTCTACAGCAAAGCGGCCAAAAAAGGGAAAGGAACGAGGATCAACATGCATCTAAGCTGCATTTTTTCCAGGGTAAGATGCACGCAGAAATACACATGATATGCAGGAGGTGTCTACATGTGTGTGTGCATGCACAGCTCATTCAATCTCAGGTCAAACATAAAGTCCTTTAGAATTTCTCTAATAAAAGGTTATTACTTGGGGTCTTATTACAATTTATTATTTGATGATTTTTTTTGTAGATTCTGCATGTGATGGTGAACATTCAAAGGAACAGGGAGTGTGGAAGACAGCCTCTCTGGACCGCAACCCTCAGTTAAACCAGCCACATATTGTTAAAAGGTATGACAGGATGCTTTTGTGCACCTTTGTGTATTTTAGGGTTTTTCCATAGTGCTGCATATTTGTTCTGTAAACTGTGAGTTAAAGCAAGACTTTGCAACTTTTTCTACATAGCGGCCACTGTAAATACAAGCGATATCTATGAGATAATGCAAAGTTTTAAAATACACTTAGTTAAAATGCTAAGCTAATGTAGCACAAGTGGAGAACACTCAGTCACTCAATGAACTGACTCAGTAACGTGCATTTAAAAGAAACATTTGGATTATTCTACTGTCGAGATTACATTACATTACATCACATCACATGTCATTTAGCTGACCCAGGTCTCCCACACCAAAAGGCATATGTCATAACCACTGCATCACCGCAACCACTTCAGATGCGCTCATAATTTCTAAACCACTTGTTCAGGGGGATAAACGTTCATTTGTTAAGCAACATTTTATTTTTTATATTAAATTTGAATGATGATCACAATGAACAATAACAATGATCATCTGAAATGCTCTTTACCGCTCTTTATGTGTCGCAATCATGTTATAGATGTTTTGGATGTGCATGTATTTATGTTTCTTTTTTAACCAAGGTCTGAGTCCCATGATGCTGTAACAGGCATACAGCAGCCCTCCCCTGCTCCACCTCAGCCTCCCTCACCCAGCAGGTAATGATGAGAGCACACATTTACACAAAAATAATTTCTAAAATTAGGCTGTACTGTTTAATGGAGTGAAGGTGCTTTAATATCTGTTTTGCTCCTGCTGTCTGCATGTGTGTAGGTGTGTTAGTGGGAAGAGACTATGTTCTGGTTGTTCTCAACCACTGGGAAAAGGAGCTGCCATGATCATCGATACACTGGGACTTTTCTTCCACATACAGTGTTTCAAGGTAAAGGTGTTATTCTAGTATACACATGCACACCAATAATGGAACATTATACTTTATTTTACTTTAAACAGAAGCAGCATTTGACTTATGTGTAAATGTTTTGAATATATACAAAGTTTACTAAAGCATTGGGCAGCACGGTTAGTGAGGCAGTGGTTAGCACTTCTGCCTCACATCAACTTGGCACTGCAGAATTCAGTCACTGGTCTGGGCAGTGTTAGATCCCTGGTCCGGGCAGGGCTGGTCTGTGTGGAGTTTGCATGTTCTCCCCGTGTTTGCATGGGTTTCCTCCAGGTGCTCCGGTTTCCTCCCACGATAAAGACATGCATGCTAGGTAACTAGGACTACAGTTGAAAATTAGCAGACTGGCTAACACTGGCGTATTTACAGAAATGTTGATTAATATGCATTGTCCTAATCAAATAAATAAATCTTTATTGCATAAATCATAATCAAAATCTTAATGTGTACTCTATCACAAGATGTGATGTAAGATGTGTGTATAATGTAAATACTGTATTCTGTATTCTGTATCCCTCAGTGTGGAGTGTGTGATGGGCAGCTAGGTGACGCCTCTGCAGGGACTGATGTACGGATTCGTAATGGACTGCTGAGCTGTCATGAGTGCTATATTGCATCTCGGGGTGAGAACACATGCCTACACACACAAAGACACACACACAGACTGACACACACTGGAACATGCAAGTATGGTGTTACAGACTTTCTTAAAGGCTTGTCTTCTGATGTTTATATTGGCCTTTGTCCTCACAATTAAATGCCTAACCTTAACTCCTTCTCTAATCACAAAATAATTTTAAACAGTACTAATTGTTTAAACTGTCCTAACCTAAAACTTAGACCCTTAATAAAATGGGTCCTTATGTTAAGGGTCTAACAAAGATCAACAGCAACAATAATATTATTAATATTATTAAACAACCTTATCAAAAGTTATGAGAGCAGACTTTTACACATTTCCATGTGTTTGTATGCAGGCAGAGGTCAGCCCACCACACTATGATGACCTCCTCTGTCTTTGTCAGTGACTGGATGGAGAAGAATTTGTCACTCCGTCACTCACATTCTGGAAAACTCTTGGAATCATTGTCCTTTTCCTGAAATGCTCAAACTGCTTTATGGATGCTACTTTGAGTAAAAAGTGGACTGACCTGGACTGAGTGACAAAACAACACATGCACATGCAATACAGTGTGTGTGCTTATTATACACTTTAAGATTTTAATTATGTGTAGCATGGATGTAATTAATAAAATCAGTGTGTTAAGACCTTTGCACAACCATACTTAGCACAGTTAAGATACTAGAATAAGGATCTGTTCTATCACAAGCTTAACATGTTACGCTAAAAGCTGAACCAATACACATCAGTCTCAAAGTCTTGATCCATTAACCCCTGCTTCTGCACTGATGACTGATGATGGTTTGGGTTGGATAACCTGAAGTAGCTTGACCTTTATAATGCCTTACTCATCATCATACCTTCTCATTCTTTTGGGGTTTTGTGTTTACTGTTTTGCATGAAAGAAAAACATGTATAAGTTATTGCTCAGAAGGAGTAGTGTGAGCTTCACGTTCGTTGTTGTCGTCTCAGCACCTAAACTTTAACTTCCCTCTTGTATGTTGTACATCATCATGATATTTTTCATTTTTGGGGGGGGATCTGGCTAACTTACGCAAGCTTTTTTCTTTATAGTTATTTTTACTGGAATGAGAATGCATGTTATTAATTATATACTTGTTGTTTTTTGGATTTTTAAATATTTTCCCTTTAAAATGTTTTCGCCATTGTTATTCTCATAGACTGACTGCATCCAAAACAGTGCCTTATGTAATGAATGCGAGCGCTAGTGTACAGCGAAGGAGTAATTCACACTCACACAGACCTCTGGGTCTTGGCACATGCGTGTGTGGGTATGTGCGTCTGTGTGTGTGCGTGTGTATGAAATCATACATGTATTGGTATGTGTGCAATGTGTGAGTTGACTTGAAGCACAGTTCCATACCAGCAAAAAACATTTTAAATAGATCTCCAAATCACCTGCTGTTCCCTTACACCCCCTCCCAGGAGATAAACCAATGACACAAAGTGATTTGCTGCTTTCCTGTTGATTATTCCCCCGTATAATGACAGTTTCACAATGTCCAAAAATCTCTCCCATCTGCCTCTATCACAAGTGTTGCCTCTCCAGAGTCTGAGCTGAATGCCCTTCTCTTCTGTATGTCATTGCCTCTATCTGAACACCTGATAGCGTCTTTGTTAGAGGAATAGAGCGCTCAGTTCATTGTCTTTTATAGCAAGTGTATGTTTATCAATAAAATATTTTAAATGGGATGCTGTCTGTTTTTTTATTCATCTTTTTTAAGATTATTTTTTGGGCATTTTAGGCCTTTAATGGATAGGGCAGTTGAAGATGTGAAAGGGGGAGGTGACATGCAGCAAAGGGCCACAGGCGGGATTCGAACCCGGGCCGGCTGCATCGAGGAGTAAACCTCTGTATATGGGCACCCGCTCTACCAACTGAGCTATCTGGGTGCCCATTTTTTTATTCTTCTAGTAAAGTACAATTTAGGTACGCAGACGAAGTAGTAAACTCCTCTCTTTGCTTGCTTAGATCAATGTCTTTATCTTTAACTTATGAAAAAGTTGGGATAAAATGATATAAAAAACCTCTTACATGTCAAAGTCCCGCATTAGAAATATTATATAAAAGTCCAGAAGTGTTATTGGCAAAATGTTCTTAAGTAAAAGTACTTATTTTTCAACAGAGTGGTCCCTGTCATTACTATGTATTTCTGTGTAAACTGCATTTTAATTTAATTTTAAACTGTAAAGAAACTAGGAACTAAAGCTGTTACAATAAAGCTGTTGCAATAAATGTTACCTCTGAAATCTAGTGAAGTATAAATATTAAGTAGCACAGTAAGTAAACATAACTCGGAATTGTTAAGTACAGTACTTTAGTAAAGTAGTTACTTTGCACCAACCATTTATAAAACACTAGACCTGACATTAGATGTTCTGTGCATTATTTTGAAAAGATACGTTTTATAATTGTTCTAGATGCTATTGTAACCTGTTTAAAGCACTATCTTTTTAATGGAGTAGTTTGAATGTATATTAACAGAAAACCAATATCTATGTCTATGGGTGTGCTTTTGTTTGTGATTAAAAATCGCCAGTCTTGTCTATCCTCTACCAACATAGGAAAATGCAATATTAGAAACGCTTGCCAAGGTTAACCTGCTAAGGGAGGTGTGTAAATGAGCCCCAGTGTTCCTCCCACTTTTTGTACAATAGTTATAGTTTTATATGCTGTAATACTACCTGACATAGGGGATAATGAGGTTCTGGACAGAGGCCTAAGATCAGCTAATTAAGCAGGCCCCAATTTGGTAATCTGTATTTGTGCTAGGAACCAATGTTAAATAGAGAACGGAACCATAAAATAAGGGGACCGGAAGTGCGCCTGGCCGCCCCTTTTTTTTACTGGTTGTTTGCCTATTTGTTGTTGATTTGTCATTTTCTTTTTTTTTTAACGTCGAACATCAAAACAAAATGGAGTCAAAGGGACCTTCTCTTTATGCAGTATGTACATGCCGTTTAACGGTAACTGGTTGCAATGTCAACTCTGGCTTGTTCGATAAAGAGCAGTAAATATTGGTGGCAGTTAGCCTGAGTTTGCTAGCTAGCCAGTGAGCTAAAAACAGAAGGATATACGACTGTGTTTCGGCCGTGTAGCAACAGTTATCTTTTATAAGTGACCAAATTAGCCAAACGTTAACTCTAAACAGCTCTAACACGCAGTACAACTTACACTGGTGATCTTTCATCTCGTGGTTTCTCAGCTCTTTCCTGTTTTCAGTGCGAATGTAAAATAAGATTCGTGTGGTGCAGATTCTAGATTATTCACTGCAAACATGGGGATTGAGCCATTTGTCATTACTGAAAGACAATAAGTAAAAGTCACATGAGTACAGACAAATATGCTTTGGTCTTTGAGCACTGAGACATAATATAAGATAAGAGCAGTGGTGGAAGTAGAAATACCACAGTGTCGAAATACTGTTCGTAAGTAAAAGTCATGTATTCAAAATTGTACTCAGGTAAAAAGTATTACCATTCAAATAAATACTAGAAGTAAGAGTAATTGTTTTTCACTTCAGAATAATGTATATGATCGTTATTAATGTGCTAATGGGTACATCACTTCAATATTGTAGCTGGTAAAGGTGAGGCTCATTTAAATTTCTTTATACATTGATCTTACTTTCTTAACCTTTAATAACACCATATAGTGTATTTATTAATAATAAAGCTACAACGTGTAAATGAATCGATGTCAACTGTTAAATTAATTGCTATTTTGATAGTCAAGTCATTGCTTTAAGTTATTTTTTATGAAAAAGTTTAAAATTCTTTGATTCCAACTTCTTTAATGTGAATATTTTCGTTTTTTTCACTCCTCTTTGGTAGTAATACAACCCTAGAAACAGACAAGTAGGTAGGAAAAGGGATGCAATTAAAAAAAAAAATACATACAAATAAATAAATCAGGTGGAACATTAGAACTTTACGTACAGCATGTTACCTTAGATCAGTGAGAATAAATAAGATATCCCAATACAATGGTGGTCAAAGGGACATTTACGGAATATGCAGTGTATATAGTTTATCCGTAGGGAATGTTAATTAAAAATATCAGTCAAATCAAAAACATTGTATTCAAAGACTGGCCTACTTTTTAATAATATGGTGTGTGTTTTAGCCGGCAAGCTCCTCAGTAGACATATCCCGAAGCGTAGAGGAGGACTCTTTGGTGGACGGACCTCTGATTTCTTCTGACGCCCTCCACTCAGCCATCAGGAGAGAGTTTCAGACTGTACCGACACCCTGCCATGCTGGCCTGCTGTCTCTGCTGCATGTAGGATGTGTACACATTCACACAGGCATTGTGTTTACATTCAATGTAGTGATGAGATTAGTCCCTATTATCAGCAATAACATGACAATAATGTTTTAATATCATGCTACTATTGTTTAATATTTACTTAAAACTGAAAACCATTAGTCAATGAATTGATCAGTCGACAGTGACAAACAGAAAATTAATGTCCAACTAGTTTGATAATCGTTTAATCATCTGAGGAATTTTCCAAGCAAAAATGTCAAACGTGCTTGTTTTTGAAGATGTCGACGTATAGATGAATTAAGAAAACATTTGACCAGTGACAGATTACTTTTCGAGAGTAATCTGACTAATGCAGCACACGTATTTTCTACGTGTAATAATATTCATAGTACGTGATGGTCTGTGCTAGCGTCTCCTGCTGCATACATCTGTCTCACTTGCAGTGCTCTCCTCTTTGTTTCAGGTTGTGTACGTGGTGTTGTCAATGTGTGTGGCAGTGCTGTGTGTGTTGGAATTAGGCCAAAAGGAGGTGTGTGCGAGTATTTTGGGTAACGTGCGAGGTGACAGTGTCATCGTGTTTGGGAAGGTGTGTTTATGGTTACTGGTGCTGTTGTTCACTGGGTGTGTGCAGCATCACCACAGCCAGGCCAGGAGCAGAGGATACCTGCGATTCTACAGACAGACGCAGGGACTGAAGCACCTGCCCCTCACCGTGCACTCTGTAGGTACGGCTGCACACATGTTCTCAGGGAGCTAGGAATCCATTTACTGCACATGTACAGGTCAGTTTTCTCCACAAGATGGCAGTAGTGCTAAGCAAAAAGTGTGTGTGTTTGTATTTCTGTATGTTTGTGTGCAGGAAACGTTCTGCTACTGGTTGTTCTGGCTGTACGGTTATCACCGACTGTCCAAACCTACATGCTGCTCAGTGTTCTGGGGTTGGAGCTCTTGGTTGCATTGCCTTGCCTGCTCTATTACACAGGTAAACTGATCTCAGTTCAGATATTCTAGTAATGAGTCAAATTATTTCACTCTGGGATACGAGATATGTGATTGACTCACACTGTCATTGCATGCATGCACACACGCACACACACGCACACAAGCACACAAGCGCACACACACAATCTTCCAAAATAAACACATACAGTGTACAGCTAACAATAAACCTTTGCATTTAAACTACAAAGACACACACAACAGCCACTAAATATAATATATAAACCAGTACTAAGAACAGGATTTCAGAGATTAACAACAATCAAATGTATGCCTTAAAATATGCCTTAAAAAAAATTGAGCAAAGTATGTTTTACTCAAATTAATGAATATAACAAGTACCTTGAACGAAATTTTAACTGAACTGAAATAATCAGGTTGCAGTCGAGATAACTTTACTTTCAATACAATAGACTTAATTATAATAAATGTCATTGTACTTGTGTCTTGCCATTGTACTTTTGCCAGAACAAAACAGTGTATTATAAACACCACACTTTGGAAAGAAAGAACAAGAAAAACAAAATACCTGAGCTAATGTACAGTAAGTAAGTAGCAATGTAGAAAATGTGTAATCAGCAGCAGTATGAATACCATGAATAGCCACAAAAAGACCATGTGAACAATAAAGAGAGCAAATGTCTTAACAGCTTTCTCAAATGACACTTTGTTGTCCAATTCCTAAGTATTAGACTTTCTAAAAGGCAATTTGGCTGTTTACTTCGGCCAATGGAGGTATGAAAAAAGCTAAAATACAATTTTCCTAGGTCTCTTTGGGAATTTCCTTTTTCCTATCACATCCCTAGACTTCACTAATTTTGCTGAATTATGATATTATGAGACTTTCCTCCAATAAGTTCACATTTTTTAGAGTTTATGTGCAGAGGGGGGATTTATTTAAGGGTTGCAGAGATAATTGCAGCATCGTTTTCCTGTGGAGGGTGGTAGTAATATCAGGAGTGGTGTATGGAGAGACACACCCTGTAGATTACAGACACACACGCACACACACACACTCACACACACACACTCACACTCTACCCCCAACTCTCTATCTGAGCACATTCGCATCACAATACCTGCCCTGCCCTTTTCAGACTCGACAGCATGACAATCAACCATTCAGCTCTCTGTCCGCCCTCTCTCTCTCTCCCTCTCTCTCTCTCTTTCTCCCGCTCTCTCTCTCTCTCTCTGCTGATCTGCTGATGTTTTTCTTCTGATACAAACACCATGCAAACTGTTGTGTGTGTTGCTGTGTTTGTTTATGCATCTATCTATCTATCTATCTATCTATCCGTCTATCTACCTATTGTCTTTGTATATGTGCCCTTGAGGTCAGGAACAAATTGGTTAACTCCACCTGACTCCCGTGTGTGTTGTTCTTTTGAAATGGCCTCAAGCTGCAAAAACTTACCAGGGGAATTCAGTGACTTTGCAATACAACAGAACATACTGCCCATACTGTAAAACTACTTAATTTGCTTTGACAAGTCATAGCATTTGAAAGAATATGCTGAATACTATTAGGTTTTTATTATTTCCTTTGAAGCTTTTCTGCAGTCCTAAGTTTTGTATTAAATAAGAGATGATTGTCATAATATTGATTTAATGTGTAAAAATGGCAATCGCATGACTAACTGATTTAACAAGTCCAAACTTACCTTGTGAATGTTTTGCAGCTGGCTCTCATATATCTGAATTCTTACTGCCACAAAAAAAACTACAACATAGAAACACTGGAAAGAATCATGACATACTGTACTTCATACTAAACTGCTAACTGGTGGAGACATTAATAATTATCCCAACATGCTCTCTTCTCATACTGGCTCACATGCTGAGAAGTTGGTCAGCTGGTTGTTGTACATGGTATAATCCATTAGGATGGGCCAAATTAGAATTTTCACAAAACATCCCATGATTTGACTCTGCTTGATTTCATGTTTTTTCATGTTGTTCCTAATACAACATTTTGAGTAGTTTCTGCAAACATCCTTGTCCAAAATCAAAAGTCAACTTATTTTAATTTACGTATGTAAGTTAACTTACACCACATACTTAACTTACGTCACATACTTACATAAGGTATAATCATACATACTTATTTTAAACCAAACCACAATCTTTTCCTACATTTGACCAAGTAGTTTTCCTTCAATTCATAATTGTAACCACATGGCTAAATCTGCGTCCAAAACAACGTGTGCCTGTTGCTGCTACTCTCCAACGATCCTATTTATCGTTTTTGGTCATTGGCAAATGACTTATTCTGTTGGAAGTGTCGTCATTGGGTTGTATGTTAGCGAATTCTGTAATAAGGTTTTTTAATGTTAAATGAAAATATCCTGAGCTTTGCATGGTTTTTAGGTATGAAAACTCTTATGAGGAATTCCCTGTGAACATCTCATTGAATTTCAGTTGTCTGTTTGACATCATAGGTTCACTCTTTAGATTTAGTTCCCACCTAGTTCAATGGATATTTAAAGATCCCCATTACAAGCACCGTTGTGTGCCTCTAGTCTTCCTGGGGGCCTGGACATTGAAATACAATAAAAGTACGGACAACAAGTACAGCGCTGGGTATCAAACCTGAATTTGTCTGTACGACCGAAATTATGACTTCTATAAGTCATAATTTAGACTGTAATTTATTCAGGCAAAGTTTGTAGATACTTTGTTTTGTGGTAACACCAAGTTAAACCCTGATGTACGGTTTGGGTTTAATAATTGTCCCTGCTATCAAAGCATTTTCAATTATATCCATCCCCACACTAGTATTAGTATTCCAGTCTGGGATAAATCTGCTTAAGTATGTTATTTCAATTCTACAAATCTTTTGTTTAGAAACTGATATATATATTTTTACAGTTATAGACAATAAACAATAGATATTTAGATATTCCCCAGAAGGTTTTTTGGAGTCCAATACACTGGCCTTCCTCTCACCAAAGGAAAACTGCTATTAAAGATGCTGTATCAGAGGATATTGAAGAATCGGTAATGAAAGGAAATCCATATTAAAGGTGTGTTTGGCAGCTGTAGGGCTCAGATAAAGGTTGGAGATACCAGAGAGGCAAGGAGAGAAGATAAGAGGCATTAGGATTTAGCCTAGCCAAAGGGTAGCCCTCTGCCCACTCCACCCAAACACAGGGACACACACACTCACACACACATTGTCCCTGTGTTTACAGTGAGGCTGATCCAGTGTGTGAGGGGGGTATCTGTGTTCGTCCTTCACATTCCTGCTCAGATCAGTGCAGTCAGGCACGACGCAAACAGAGCGACGCCTCGCAGCGCAATCCTTTTTAGAGCACAAAACAAGCACGGCAGACTGGAGCAGTCAAGGTGACGTCAGAGTTCCCGAGGAGGAAAGAAAAACTCTTTTTAGAGGAGACACGGAAGGAGAGGGAGAGATGTAATGCCTGAAGCTATGAAGTCCATACAGGAAGGCCTCGTTCACCGTCTCTTTGAAGTGTGTGTGAGTGTGTGTGTGAGTCTGTGTGTGTGTGTGTGTGTGTGTGTGTGTGTGTGTGTGTGTGTGTCTTTGAGGTTTGCTGTATGTTTCTGCCTCTCTCATTTTAACATGAATACACTCTCCTCTATAGGCCCCCATGCACATCAAAGCCATGCCTTGGCCTTCAAAGGCTTAACTTAGAATACATCTCTCTCCTTTGCCTCGCCAGAACTTAGTGCAAGCACTGCAGGGCACAGGGTTAACACACACACTCTCCAACAGGATGCCCCTATCACGCACAAACCCGTCTGTACCTAATGACAAGGCTGACATGTTCATCGTACATTTGAAACATATTTTTGCTCTTAAATACCTGCTTGTTATTGTTAAGACCTGTTCCATTACTGAAAGTCCATACAAAGAGTGGGCAGAGTAAATATCCCTATACCCAAATGTCATGTTAATGATATCCACTAAAGTATACAAAAACGTTGTAAAAAGTTATATTTATAATTTCACTAGGTATTATCATATGATGTGACATCTCAATTTTAAGATTTTGTAACTATGTGATTCAATTGAAGAATGATAAATGATAACGCTGAATTATGAACAAGCCCTACTTCATCCGCATCACTATACATTTTACACTATCCATATACTCTCATTGACATTTATCTGTCCTTCGTAATGCACTATTGCATGTTGTTTTTAGTCTCTTGTTGTATTCCTGCACACTATATCATCTGGATGTTTGCTTCCACTCCCACGGAATGTTACATCATTCTTTTTTCCTTTTTCTGCACCGGGACCAGGAGAAACACAGTTTTGTTCCTCTGTGTACTGTACACTGTATACAAATGTTTCTCTTACCTTATCCTAAACCAGACCGTGTATGTATCAGTGAAACAGAGATGCATGAGATTATTGGCCATCATCAAAACTGATTATAATTTATAATGTGATGTCAATTTGTCAGGTTTCTTTTTATCTTGATTTTGTTACTTTGCGAGTACAGTCTTTAAAGACTTGCCCTGTAAGGAAAAACACAAATTTAAGTTTTCTAATCTTGTAATAACCACCCAGTAATCATGTTATAGTTATGTACAGGCAGAACTGTATGTCAACCAACAGCCACAACAGTGCTCCAGTGCCATTTACATTTTTTTTTAAGTTTTAAGTACCAGTTCAACCTTACAGTACAGTTACAAGCTGTATTAATCCTTTAAAATTAGCAAAACTTTAAATGTTAGTTATTCGAAGTTAGTTATATGTGAGTTTCTCAGTGCGTTATCCATACTTCGATGCTTCGGCACTTGTAAATGTGCGTTGCTTGTTGTTGAGCGTTGTTGAGCTCAGATTTCTCCTTGAAGTCTTTGAACACACCCACATCGACAGCTCCTGCCCGTGACCCCAATTCGTGAGCAGGATTTCTTTTCCAGCAGACTGTAGGCTTGCATACTTCTTTGAACTCCTTTTTAATGTTCCGTGTTGCAACTTAAAGTTGTTCACACCGCTCTTCTCCTTCGTCTTGTGTCACTCTAGTCAGGCTCCGTGGTTGCTGGGGTCCATTTCCTTCCGGTTCTTTGTTTTTGATTTGGGGAGTGCAGAGTTGTGAGCACTATATGTGGTACCATTAGCTGCTAGCACCTCTAAAGCTCCACTGTTATCACCTGTAAATGTGCACTTCTTAATGGGTGATTGATCTGAGTAGAGACCGAGTCTGAGCACTGTCTGTCCGGCCGTGTGAGTGTGCGATTCTCTAACAGGGACGTGTGAAATGTGTCACTTCCTTTACACTGCTCCCTCCCTCAATCCGTCCGTCCATCCATCAATCCATGCTGCTATCTCAATCTGCTTGTAGGTTGCTGTTTTACACTAAATTCCACAGACCTTAGGGACTGCCTGAACATCTTGACTGACATCATTCTAATAACTCTTCACCCTTTTCTGTATGTGCACTTATTCACGCTAGGAACCTTTCTAAAATAAAGTTAGGATGCTTAAGAAACCTTAAAAATGCATCAACATTTAAGCAGTATCCCACAGCACCTTTTAAAAATCTCCCACCAATTAAAACAAGATATAATAATATATGACTTTGTTTCTATGATATCAACCAGTACCAGCAAGAAAAATGGTTGACACTTCTTCATTTATGGGTTTTTGTTTCTATTTTGATTGTTTATTGTTATGTTCAAAAGCTACAAAGTTCACGGGGTGAAATAGAACAGCAACATAGTCAACAGTGTTGGATAATCAAAGTAAATCTATTATCATCAGTTGTAAATGTACATAAATTCATTATGTTGTGATGCTTCTATTAAACAGGTTGCTGGGAATATAAATGCTTTAATCAAAGTGCTACCTTAACCTGGTTATCCTCAGTAATGTTTATACATGCAAACATTTGTCAAGTTATTTTTAAAGACTGGGCAAAATGTCACCCCGTTGGTATTTATTTGACAGCAGTGTGTGTTACTGCTTTGTCATTTCTAAAACAAACCTTTTAATTTCTCTGCCTTTTTAGAATGGCTCTGTCTCACACATTCCTGCTTACTAGTGCTGTATTTACACACACACACACACACACACACACACACACACACACACACACACACAAACACACACACATATTTGGGCTCATTATGCAGGAATGTGCAGTATTTCTTTAGATTGTGTGTGAGTGTGGATGCTGAGATGCTGCACTGTAGCAAAGTAAAGATAGCGCTCTTTAGAGCCTCCCTGACAATTTCCTCTGGCTAATGACACTCGGGTCTTATCAATACTCAAGCAGTTACTCCCTTTGCGCTTCCTCACACACTCGCCCTGCAACCAAACACCACGACCTTATCTTAATTTAAACAGCACCAACATCTCCCATATTTTGGCTCTGGCTCCTCTTGCAGCTACTGGATGCTCCACACTTTGCTGCTAACCCTGCCTCTTGTGTAAAGGTGTATGTTTAGGGTGTGAGAATTAGA
Organism: Etheostoma cragini; assembly: GCF_013103735.1. Lineage (NCBI taxonomy): Eukaryota > Metazoa > Chordata > Actinopteri > Perciformes > Percidae > Etheostoma > Etheostoma cragini. Next base: position 10,401,623 of record NC_048408.1, read on the forward strand.
GGTCTGAGTGCAGGAAACGGCAGCCCATAAGGACTAAGTGCAGGATATAACAGCCTGTGTGTTTAGGAGAGGGAGAGGGATGGAAAACAGTAAAAAAAAACAAATGTGTGCAGTTTCTCACCTGAGTGATTAATGTTTTTAGGACAGCTCTCACTGCCCAATAATGTTTGTGTGTCTATATGTGCAGCTGACAAGATAAAACACTGGTTTCAAGTAATTTAATATGTCTTGGTTGTGGTTTTAGTCCAGGTGATGCGGTTCAACAGAGAGCGAGCTGCACCAGATGTGAGCCAAGAAGAGCATTCACACACCTTCAGTATCACGAGCCTGCCGACGGAGACCGGCTTCAGGTACACACATTTTGTCCGACAAACAATGCCTATTGTCCTTTACTTTCATGCAACATGTTATCTAAAAGTGCTGGCAAGTTTTTGTGTCGCTCTCATGCTTGAGCTTCTAAGTTGCCTCTCCAAACTGCAATCTTTTCCGCAGCACATAACTGAAATATGCAAAAATGAATTGCAGATTTTGGTCTGAGTTCCCAAACATAATAAAATCCATTACGGTTGCAGACTATTCATGTTGCCCCTTTTCATGTAACAGATTTCAAGATATATGCTTTACATGGCGGGCCATGTTCTAAGTCTTTGAAAAGACCACAACCACAATGCTTTAATAAGTTTGTTTTTTAGCTTTCTGGCCTGTCTGTGGCCACAAGCCCATTTTTTTCCTACTGAAGATATATATGTGTTTTTGAAGAAGGACTGACTGTTTCCTAAAGCTCAATACTAATTTAACTAATTCAATTTGTTGGAACTATATTAATGCACTGATTTGTTACGCTCCTCAATATTTACAACAGCAGTACGGTGTGTTTGGGATTTAGTCCAAATAAAATGGCCATACAGTGCACCAATTCATGGTTATAAAAGAACACTTCACCCAGTGCAACACTGTAGCTCACAGGGCTGGAAATCGTTCAAAAATATACAAAACCGGTTCCTAAACGATACTTTTTTCAACAGCAATTTTATTAAACAAAAAGAAACTACAACAGTACCGCACAAATCTTTTTATTTCTTTCTACATGAGCCCAGTCTAAGTTTTTCCTGCATGCCTCTACGGCGCATAACATTACACAGCCAATCACACACATTATTAGATCTTGGTAGAAGCTGCATCCTTTTGGCTCATTGACAATGATGACATTTTTCCCTAGGTATAGAAAATGGGTATTAAATGACAAAACATTTTTCAATACTCAATACATTACTGCGAATTCGGTCTGTGCCTAAAACGTTTTGAATTCGGTACACAGCCCTAGGGATTGGTGGACAATAAGAACAATATAGAATATTGACAGCCTTATCCATAAACCGAATAAGCAGACAGATGAAGCCAGTGATGTTAGTGATTCCACATGGGAAAAGGGGCTTATGTGCTATTGTTTGTTTCACAGAGAGGGCTCCTGTCTGGAGGAGGTGGTGGAGAAGCAGGCCGACCTCATAGAGTACCTGAAACAGCACAACACCTTACTGAGCAAGAGGCTGCTCAACCTAACGGCGCAGCACTGACCACAGTCCGGCCTCCTCCTCCTCCTCCTCCTCCTCCTCCTCCTCCTCCTCCTCCTCCTCCTCCTCCTCCTCCTCCTCCTCCTCCTCCTCCTCCCTGTGACCCTGGCCTGATTATTCACTCGGGTCTCTTAACACAAAGGAGAGGGGGATCTGTGGGTATGAAAGAGAGGACTGGACCTAGAAGAAACACTGGATAGGAAGAATAAGGCGATCCCTCTGCAAACAAGCACCTGTGCGCACAGACTTAAGATGGGAGGGCATCTCAAAGAGGCACCTGAGATGGACAGATAACACATGAGGAGGTGAGCTGTAAGTGGAGGACAGTAAAAGAAGCTAAATGGGAGAAGGAGGAAGTGAGGAGTCATGGGTCACAGATCAGAGATGAGTTTTTTTTTTTATCAGTGTTAAGACCCCCGGTGACCCGTTTATGCTGCTGCAAGTGTTACTGTGAGAGATACAGAGGAGGGGAAATTGTTTTAGAGATTACCGGCACTAAGGAGGAGCTGAAAGGGTAGGAGATACACGAGGCAGAGGTTATCAGGGTAAAACTAAAAAAAGAAAGCGAGAGATTGTGTTATGCTGTAAACATGCTATTTTATCTGTCTGAATGGGTCAATGCTTTATTTGGAAGCAGTTTGAATGAATCTGTTCTATCATTGAGTTTGTGTATTTTTGACCACATCCCAATAAATATGTAATACACACGTTTTTGTTTTCTTAATTTCTGTTTAAGCCTTTTCAGGAGTGACAGTTGACATAATACTTCAGTGAAACCCCAAAACTGCAGGTTTGTGTTTATTTAGTATAATGTACTGTAAAAGCTGAAGAAAGAGCCCAAACAATAGAGACACTGCAGTGTCAACATTAGCCAGTGCGAATGTCTTTTACCACCTCACCTTTTCTGTGTTAAGTTTCAACAGTCACAGGAATCTGCGTTAACGAAATATCGAGGTCGTCATTTGAGCCCTTGGTGTTTGCTCCCCATTGTGATTTCTTTTATGCGCTGGCGTTCGTAACTCCACAGGGAGCGCTGGATTTACAACTTTCTCCATGCGGCTTTTCCCGGATTTATCTGGAGTACGGCAGGTATCCGGAATCATATTTGATTTTAGGTTTTCACGTTTATTTAAAGAATTATTTTTCTGTCCTTTCCAAAAGTACCCTAAATTGAAATGGAGTCTGGCTTAAAACCTGGATTTCAAAATGACCTTCATACTTAAAAGTTGCCACATTTATTTGGACTCCTCAGACGATTGTTACATTACCAAAAACAAAAGTATGAAGTAAAAACAAAACACTACATTAATACATTTTTATTAAAAAGTTTAAAATGTAATTCAATAAAAATTTCAAGTGCATACATGCATATTAAACACTTTGTAGGAATACTGGGGATGCTGTTCATCGTAGCTGCATTCACTAAGATGTTTCCAGCTCTTTGGTCCGTAGCTTTAAAGTCGAGTGTTGAATATACTTTATGTTGTTGTAGCTCCTTTTCCGTTGATCATGTTCAGTACAAAAGCATTGGCTTTTCAAGACGAAGAGAGAAGAAGCTTGTACCTGGACAAACCCAGATCTGTGTCCACCAGGATGCCAAAACATTTCTTGGTTTATATTTTGTTGGGAATCAAAACAGTTTCTTTCTGTGTCTTTGGAGGGAATTGGCGTGGTGTCTGCTTCACTTCACAATCTATGTCTTTGTACTGGGACCCATCCATGGTGTTTGGGCCACACACTGCAGTTGCTTCATATTCGTATTACTGTCCTTAGGTCACCCTCATTCTTGTTCTTCAACCTGTAATGGAAACACATAATTTAGTATCCTGCTAAATGGAGTTTAGAGCAAAATAACATGTAACTGTGCTTGTACAGAGTCCAAAAATGAAAGCTCAAACTCCCTTTACCCAAACACTCCTCATGGCTGTAAAGCCTTCCTCTTCATCGTTAGTGAGATTTATGCCTGAGCCTTTCTCCCCATGCACTCCTGTTCTGTGTGAATACACCTCTGCCATCAGTCACACACACCTTCTTAACTACCACCTGCTGGCTCTGTAACCTGTTTTGTTCCATGTATCGCACAGCTTGGCTCGTAACCTTTTTTTTCTTCTTTTTTTTCTTCACAGAAACACATGTATAAGTGCAAATGTCTTACCTTAGGGGAAGGGTACTCTGGAGTGGAGAGGCAGGCAGCGTCTGTGGGGGCAGTAGTGGTGTCTGTGGTATTTTCTCCTTAGGTAGAGTAATTCTGAAAGAAAGGTTTCATTTTAATATGCAAAATAAAGATACTGGATGAGCTGATTGTTTTATAACACACATACATATCGCATACAATACATATGTTTTAAGTAACTGCTTTTCAAATGTCATTTTAGATGTAAAAGTACTTTCAAGCGAGATTTATGTCGACAGGAGGCCCCTGCACATCACCTGACAGCCCTAATTAATCCCAGATGGAAGAGTGTAGCTCAGCCCAAGCTTTTTATGACAAGAAACCCCAAAACAACGCCTCATACAGTGGCAATTTTTAAGTAAGTATAACTTTTAAACTAACAAAGACTAATTATGTCCTAAAATAACCTCTGTTGACCCTAGCCTATGTATCCCACTTTCATGAGTTTTTATAGTTAGGGTCCTATTTACACAACGCAGGACGAGCTCATTCTAATAAACTGGGACACACAGACCTAACACATGATTATTTTTAGACGTCCCTAATAAATCCACTTTGACTCCCGCAGTTCACAGACTGCCAGCCAAGCCCAGGAAGAGATAAACTGCCAGATGACTTTATGACTCCCTCTTCCTTCCCCCCTCTCTCCTCTGAAAGAAACTGCTCCCCACGCCTGAAGGTAGGCTTCTTTACACTTGGCACTGCTACTCCATGTCATGTTAATAAAGCTCTGGTATTTGCATGGCGTTTTAACACCACGATTGACAAAAGCGCGCCGGAGTGCCTCCCAGCCGGGGACAAAGGGGCTCACTGGGGTCGTTGTGCGATACCCGGCGGCGCTCCGCTCCCGTCCCTCCCTCTTCATCCTCTCCTCTCTATCACCACGAGTACCTGACGACGACCCAAAGTCGCTGTCTCAATGGCCGTATGTCTCTGCTGCAAACCAGCTTGCGCAAAAAGTGCACCTGTAACGTTAAACCTACATGAGGCAAGAGCAGCATGATGTCTGCTTTTCCACTTCACAAAACTTTTGTTGCTTGTTTGTTGCCAAGTTTTAAAAGGAGTTATGACGACGAATATTTAAGTTTATCATTTAAAACACAAACACGACACTAGTTGGTTATAAATCCAGGCCATGTTAGCGAAACTGGAAAGAGTGGGACATTTTTTTTACTAATATCTAACGTCATGTTTTCACCCCAGATAAAAGGAAATGAATCATAGATAAGAAATTTTATCGTGTAACATATTTGTAGTCATTTAGGTAGCAAGCAACTGCATTTTATATACTGTGTACATATTTCAGTTTGGTAAAACTTTGTTTTTTACTAGGAGGCTCACGGTAACTATCTCCATATCTCTCTAGAGTTACCGTACGCCAACTCAAGAACGGGCCGTATAATGTGAGTGAGTCCTAACTACATTAACTAACGCTAACATCCTTCCCGCCACGATGATTGACGGTGTATTGTCGCGCTTAAATCATTACCACAGCCAAAAAAGCAATAAGGTAATTCATTGTCAGTGTTTTGTTTGTTTGTCAGTTTTAATTAAAAATATATTTAAGCTAACGTTAGGTATTTTTCACCGATGTTGGTGACGCTAGTTTTAGTAATTTAGCGTTTGCTAGCAAAAAACACAAATAAAGTGACCTAACTTTAGATCAACGTTAACGTTCCCTGTGACTTTGCCAACGTAAGCTAGCTGGTTAAACTTGTGCAGTGACTTAGAACTCTGTTGAAATGCCGGGCTGTGTTTAAACCATAAAAACTCTGTTTCAGGGGACTGGACTATTCTAACGGACACCTGCCCATTGACATCAGGAAGAGAAAAGTTTTGGGATGCTTACCTGGTCTGCCGGAGGAGACTGGTGCGGATGAGACTGATGCTACAATGGTTACGAGCAGCAGGAGCAGGTAGAGCAGGTTGAAAACCCTCATGGCTGGGCAGCAGTTAGCTTCTCAAGAGGTTAGTTACTGATAATTTTCCAAAAGTCTGGAGAATCCTTCTGGCTCTGAGCTGAACTACTGATGCTCAATGTGGTTCTCGGTCTCCTGCTCTGTTTCAGTTCAGAAGGCCCACCACGGGAGGGTCCAGTACCTAGAAGGATATCTTCTGTCAGGACAATAAGTATGTCCCTCAGGAATGTCTGTGTCCAAAGTGTTTGTGTGTCCAGTGAGTGTGATTGTCTCTATGTCTGAGAGCAAAGTGACAAAGGTGCTTCTCCCCCCACCTCCTTTATACAGCCTTTTTAAAGGGAGGGGGGGTATTGTGGAGGGGTGTCTCTCCCACAGCCGCCCCCTCCTCAACCCCTTACACACACCCACAAACACACACACACACACACACACACACACACACACACACACACACTTCAGGATTGCACATATTGACCCCACATGTAGAGTGTAATTCAAATGACAGGAAGCCCTTTCCTTACCCTCCATCTGCCCCTTGAACACACACTCTCCACACAAGTTGAGCATACACGGATGTGTGTGCTACTATGGGTGATTGAAATATCTAAAGAATTTTGATGGCAGTTTTGATTAATGGCTTATAAGATCAGAGCAAAGATTAAGGAAGCTGTAGTTAAAAGTAGCAGGTTCCTCAAGACTGAGATTTGAGCCCTCCTTCAGTCGTCCCCTACCCCCGCACTGAGGAGGACACACATCTGGGGCTTTTGGGTGGTGGTGGGGTGGTGGAGCGGTTGAAGCAAGCATTTCGGGGCCGGGGTCCTGATTGAATGAGTGATGCACTGGACTAACGATTCTCAAAGAAATCTGTCTGGGATGCCGTCTACTGTCGGTTTCTCTGTCTGTCTGCATGAGTTGAGGGGAGGAGGTGTTTGTAGGTGTGTCCTTAAATTAATTAAAAAAATATATATTTTCTGTATTTTTAAAAACAGCAATTGTTAGTGTGACGGTTTTGACAGTTTTTTGTAACTTCTGTTTTGTAGGAAAATGTTGTCTGTAAAGACTCAATCTCTCTGGCTTTCCAAAATTGTTGCTAACTTCCAAACTTCACTTTGTAAGGATCTTTTCATTAGCGCCATTTGTCAAACTTCAAAAATGTTTTAGTACAGACCAATATGTGTCTGTAGCACTGATTATCAAAACCAGTCAATACTAATAGGACATTGACAGCTTGATCAGATTTGTTAACCAGTCATTAATCTTTAATCAACTAATAATTTCCACGAGTGATGATAAGAGTTCGGAGGAGAATTTTCTTTTTAAGTATTGGCTATGATGAGTTTGAGTATTAGAAGATAAGGCAAAGTTGAGTAAAAGTTTATGAAAAGCTGCTTGTGTTTATACAACATTCAACATTTGACAAATATGGCCCCTTCTGCTTAATTAAATAAAAAAGGTTTTGTAGAAAACTTGTTTATATTTCTTAATATATTTCTGCTATTGTATCTATACTAAAAATACTACCTAAATTCAAACAATACCCAGCCCCACTTCTCATGCAGCTTGGTGGTACCAGGGGATTTTCCTGCAGCAGGTAAACCAGGTCACTTGGCATTAGCTCTCCGGTGACTCTCGCAAAGTGAGGGGAGTCATTAGCGTGTCTGCTCACAGCCGTCTCTGTGGACTGACTCTCCATTCAGCACCCAGCTAATGAATTAACACATTAAGATGAAATGTCAGCCATTACATGTGAATGAGGATTAGAGAAGCAGCAGGACACTAATGGACCTGGGGCTCAAAACAGTCACAGAGACTTTGAACAAGCATAGAACCGTCAGCTCTCAAATAGAGAGGGAAGAGGCCAAAAAGAGTCTCTCAGTTTGTGGGTTTTTGTAGTTGTGTGTGTCTGTTTGTGTCATTGTCATAATGTATTTGGAAATGTTGCCTTTATTGCTTTACGGTGTTTGCAAAAATGTTGCTTGAAATGGCAGAAATTCCTCATGGGTTTGGTTAACGTACAAAAACACACATACACACACACATACACACGCACACACGTACACACACAGTCATCCTGCTGCAAACACTACAGCCAAGGTATGTAGTTTGTTTCTGTGGCCAGCTGCGCTTTGCATATCAGCTACCATTGTCTTTTAAAAAACTTTTATTTTCCCTATTTGAATATGCTAATGTTCTTTCAATTGTCATTCAGAGCCACCTGGTATCCACTGCATCCAACCGCTGGCAAATCTTAGTTTCTCTCTATATCTTTCTATCTGCCCTTCAAAACAAAAACAAGTCAATCGGACCAAATTCTCCCCACCAGATTTTCTGTGTGACCGAGTAGAGCGTGTTGTAATATTTGCTCTCCCTGGGGATTATACGTATTTACAGGGATTACACAACCTGCTCAAACACCCCTACGAGAGAGAGAGAGAGAGACACACACACACACACACACACACTCACACACACTCACCGTGTTGCAGAGGGCAACCTCCTGTTAAACTGATTCAGTACCTTGGCAGGGCTGCACTGCACTGTTAAAGGTTTGTTCTGTGGTGTGTAATAATTAGTGTTGCGTACTGAAACTCAGTACTGACTAAAATGTTTCCACCAAATGTGTTTACCTTATCAAATGATTAAATAATGCCCAATAAACTCAATAAAAAAAATTGTCAAAAAAATAATACCCATCACAATTTTCACAAGTCCAAGGGGAAATCTTCAGATGCGTTGTTTTGTCCCATCTACAGATATTCAGTTTATAATAATGTAAAACTTAGAAAAGACGCAAATCCTCACATTGGAGAAAATGAAACCGCATGATGCTTCTGTGTCATAACTGACTTAAATGGTTAATCAAGCACAACAATTGATGGATTGAATTTCTGCGGAATCACTAATCTGTTAATTGACTTGTACAAGACATTTCTATTTTCTGATGTTAGAAACGGATTCATAGAATGATTAATCAATCTAAGTTCTGTTTCCATCCAAAATGTTACATTATCCCCAGTCCTTGTATTGATTAATCCACTTACAAAGAGCATCCTAACCCTCAAGATCTTTTTACTTTAATGTGTAGTTTGCAACCAGTTTTAATTTGGTGTGCGCAGGCACTGTGTATGGGAACAATTCAAAATTAACTTTCATTATCACACAGTTAAATGTCAGGCTACAACTGGAATAGTGTGCATTATCCCAGTTTCTTTTGCCAGTCTGGTCATTGTTTGAGTGTGTAACTCAGGAAAGAGTTGGACAGAGTTAGACTGCAGACCTGCTGTTATTGCTACAGTTATAGTAGTCATGCTCTACCTAGTAGCTGTGATCTTTACGACTACAGAGGAAGCTTTAGCCTCTCCTCCTTAATTTTCACTTTCTTCTTCCTCTGTCATCATCTCTTGACCAGAGAACAAAGATAAATAACTTCCTCCCTGATAAAAGTAACTGAGATCAACAGTGCCTAATTAAATGACTGTTTCTTTTCCACTGAGCTGAATGTTATTGCATTGTACACAGGTACGCTTAAAATGGACAAGTATACATTCAGATTGGTATTCAATTAAAGTAAAATAACACTATCAAGTGATTCAGTCAGCTGTTGCTCCACAACAGCTGTAGTGCTCCTTGGCAGAATCTTTTAAACTCGTCTTAAGGGGATGAACATCATGCTTCTAAAAGATAGTTCCTCATTTGGGGATTTGATTGATGGGGGTGGAGAGGGCTGTCCAATAGTTGAATTTAAATCAGGGTCAGGCAATAAATTGATATATACCTTTGAAATAATATACTGTGATTGTGTCTGTGTATCACCACAGAACACTATAGTTATCCCTTTAACAACACTGGTTGTATTAGATCTTCGTGGCCAGCAGAACTGCTTAATAAGCAAAATTGCAATTCTACATCTTTTTTTCATCAATTTGGAAAGTAACTTGATTTGTCAGGTATTAAAGTCACTAGATTACCAACTGATTTTCTGAGAAATTACAAAGATGCTAAATCACAATATTGACATTGGAACTGCAACTATTAGTTGCTCAACAGTCAATTGTTATTTCTCAAGCAAAAATTTCAAACGTTTGCTGGTTTCAGATTCTCAAATGCAAAGAGTTTCTGCCTTTTGCTGCATGGTGGGATAGTAAACTTAATATCTTTGCTTATTAGATTGCTTGTTGGACATAACAAGTCATTTGAATGGGTCAACTTTTGGCTCAGGGAAATTGTGATGTGGCATGTTTCCATATTTTCTCATATTTTACTGACACAACTCAAAATCCGGCATTAATTGAAAAATAATTGATTGTTGCAGTCTGAATTGATATGTTGTAAAATTCATGTATTGTGATAGAACATTTTATCCATATTACCCACACCAGACCCCATGGGAAGCATCTGTTTTTAACTGAAGTTTTTTCTTTTTATTTGTCACTTGTTTTAGGGGAATGCTTTAGATGTTGTCTTGAAGATTGTGTTTGTTGCTCCATTGGACCTGTTGTAGTGATGTCACTTTTTGTGAGTAGAATGTTATCATAACCAACTAAACAAATTGTGAAAGCCCAAGTTTTATTGACTAGTGTAATCAAAGCAGAGTTTAGGTGAAAGAATAAGTAGCAAAGATGTTATGTGCCGTGTTATGAATATATTTATGGGGTGTAGTCCAGTGGGTCTGTGTACGAGTGTTGAGTGTGATCTGATGGGTCAGTTTGTTGGCCATCGTTGGAGT
>NC_048408.1:10412111-10420678 GCF_013103735.1 Etheostoma cragini
AGGGGCCAAAAGTCACTTGGTTTGTTAAATCCTAACCCAGACATGACGGCTTCTCTTGACACACAAACCCAGTGGCCATACGCTGGTTAGATTTTTAAATGCAGTCTGGGTCTTTGTGGTTTTCTGGCCATACACATCAGTAGATATAAAGGACATAGAGAAAAGCATCCAGTTGCTTCCTAAATTGTGCTTTTTCTATTTTTTTTCTAGTTTACTTTGACTCAACATGCCTGATTTGTTTTAAGTGGAATTTAATGAAGCTTTGATGTGATATTTTATGAAAACAGCAGATGGGGCTAAAGAGTAGGCACTTTCTAAAGAAGACAAAGCACTGAGAAAGGACCAAAACTAGGTGGTTGTTATTCTGTGCTAAGCAGAGACGGCAAAAGTACTCACTTCCCGTTCTTGAAGTAGAAGTACAGATACTTGTGTTAAAAGTACTGATTTAACTTATTTTCTCAAGTTAAAGTAACAAAGTACAGGCTTGGAAAATTACTTAAAGTATAAATGTAAAAGTAGCATGCGAATGACAACCATTTTTTATACAAAGCTACGTGGTCCACACACGTTACTAGAGTACACACTGACAAACTTCAATGGACGTGGAAAAAAGGCTCTATCTATGCAAAGATTCCATATACTCTTTTTTAATCTTCCCCATAACATTTAGAGGAATCTACATGTATGTGTGTGTGCTCATATATGGCTTTTGGAAAGAAAATAAAGAACTAAATATGAATTATAAAACTGACATTAATTAAGAAGTTCCCCATACTTTTAGCAACATTCGCCAGGAGTCACTCTTGATGCCTACTATCTCAAACATCTCTCTCAGATAAGGCCGAGGAGGATTGGGAATGTCTTGCTGCTTGTCTGCCAAATCTCTGGGATCTCTGTTTTCTTCATTTTGAATTATTTCGCCGTTCATACTACTATGTGCTAATGTTACCGCCATCCAGCTGCACTGATTTGTTGCGAATGAATGCAGAATGCCACAGAATCTGTTGAGTTGTATTGTAGTGGTGCGTCAAGTGCAACGTACAGTATAGTCCCATCCGATTAGATTGAATATGGTATTTATGACGCAAGCAATAATAACAGTAACTCCTGTGAATTTATTTGAAACTTGTTAGTGAGGACTAGGACTGTATTTAAAGCTGATTCTGGTTTCCAACTTTGCCCTAGGTTTGTCTTTTAAAACACGGACGAAGACAACTTCTCTCTTTTCCTGCTTTATTGCAATCAAGCAACGTGCCACCTAGCTAACAGGTGAAGAACAGAACAAACAATATCACTAGCTAAATTACATAAAATGTGCAAGAACTATAGGCACATACAAAAACAGGCTTAAATAAACTGACAACATAAGTTACATGACTTACAGTTCTCAAAAACGCACACACACAATCTCAACTGATTATCCTCCGACGGGACAGCTAGTCTCTTTATCATTTCTCCCACTTTTATCTCTGTGTGGTGCATGCGCCTGCTCGCGGTGTGAAAGGTATGTCTGCGCTATTTTCCGACATGACGACCTCTCGTACAAAACTAAAGTAACAAGCCAATGTTGTAAAATGTAAGGAGTAGAAAGTACCAATATTTGTATTAAAATGTAAGGAGTAAAAGTAAAAGGTAAAAATATCAGCAAAATAAGTACAGTTCCCATCTCTGCTGCTAAGGCAGTAGGATTTGTACGTATCTCAGAGGAAGCATTGCCTAAGCATAGCAGTATAATTCAGGAAAATAACTTTCCTAGACCATGTGCTCGGCTTTCTTTGTAAGGCAGAATTGACACCAAATCAGGTGTTGCAGAGACGCCAGTCCTGCCATTCAATTGAATTTGGGTAGGGTGTTTATTTGGGGGACCGCATGGAATGCTGGGGGAAAACATGCAGCAGACCTGCTAGCCCTGAAAGTTGAAACAGAATCATATGTTGGAAAAACACAACCAGATGTAATGCTGCAGTGACCACAGTTCAGTAAATAAATGGAGCGAAACTTGTTTCACATGTAGTCACTAAAACCCACCTTGATGATAGGCCTAGCATCCTGCCTCATATAGATCAGGTCGATCAGACAGGCAGTGGTGGCCTGAAACAAAAAAATGCTTCTTAATAGCCAGATCAGACTGGTTGTACTGGGCAGCTTCCAGGTATGAATGTGCCACTGTGCGAATTTGACAGGTTGTCGATTCAAATGAGAATTTGTCCACAAACGGCTGACGTGGTTAAATAACAAATTAAACAAATGAACAGACAATCATTCATAGGACCAGGCATACAAGCAGCATGGCTAAATGCTAGTTCCATGGGGAACACAATGGACACACAAATGGGCCATTTAAGTGATGCTCCCACACCATTGCACAACCCTGTGCTAATCTGTGCAATACCTGATTTAGTGTGACTGCAGCCTCAAGCTGCAAGATAACAGTCAAAAGGGAGACAAACTCCTACCAATGCAGCTAGAGTTTTAACAGCTGATTAGAAAGTGCAGTCATCGTTACTAAGGAGTTTTTTTCCCGCATTTGTATAAGATGTTACTGACTGGCTCAAACTAAGACTGCGTCATTCATGAGAGTATCATAAATTTGCCTTATTATAGTGAAAACACAATACTGTGCCATAATGACATTATTTAATTCAAAAATATAAAAAATGTTTCAGTTCATTTGTGAGAACTTCACATTTAAACCCAGCAGTACACCAGATTAGGCTTGAATTCTCTGACATTTACTTTACGGTTTCTGTCCGGCTTGCTTAGTGATCACTCTCTGCTTTCTGTGATTTCGTGAGCCCTCTGCTTCATAGACACATTTTTCTGAAAGAGAACAGATGTACATTATGCAGCATTAGAAATGCGTAAAAACGTTTGTCTGTGTGTATCTGACAACAGAGGAGGAGTGTGTACCTTGATGTGTTGCTTCTGGTTGGATGCAGACTGAAGCCAAGCTGAAGAGCGAGAAGACGACGAAGGCAATGATGACGAAGGTCAGCTCAAAGCCAGAGAACGGCAGTTCCATCTACACAACTTTTTAACGCAAAGCACGTCATTACATTATGTAAAATCTTAATTACGCATGACACAGAAACGGACAAATCATCTTCTGTGATTTTACTGTTATTCTTTGCAGACAATTGCCAGCAAGAGAAACAGTAGGTAGTAGGTCCAACTACTACTAATCTTAAGATTATTCTTTGGGCATTTTAGCCGAGAGGGGAAAGAGAGGGGGAAATTATAGCGCATGCTCGGTCAGGTGAGCTCCACAGGTGCCCCTGTAGGTCCAACGCATTTTTAATATTTAAAAGTAGCAGTTCACAGTGTGTAATATGGTCCTTTACTCTGCATATTTATATATACATATACAGTTGACATTAGCCTCTTTATTCCGTATTGCAAATATGTGCACATGAGGTTACCAATGTGCATACATTCCTATTAATCTTAATATGTACAAGAGTTCAATTCTGGTTGATCACAGCCCCCTACTTAGGTATTTACATCATAATCCTGGCATAATCATAATCAGGCTGTATTTCATATCATCTGAATATTCATATCATCCATATCATCCATTCACTGTTATCGAGATGATGACAGCACATCGGAGGTTTGGATAGCATAGAAATCTAGACAAACCCCTAGCAGCAGCAAATGTAATTTGCAGCTAGGGTCAACAACATCTTGATGGGGTTCTGGCTTGTCGGGCTAAGGTTTGGAGCCAGGCTAATATAAATGTACGATGTGAAAAAATTAGGACTGAATTGATTGAGTAATTAATTGTGAGACTAGATTATTGTCATCTTAAAATATCCATTATCCACATACTAAAATGAATTTATTTGTAAGCACAAAAGCCACGGTTTTGCATTACTTACATAAAAAAAGTATTTTCAAAGCAATAATACAGTCTATGGTTTACGCACAGCTTGAGGTGCAGTAGCATGCCACGTCCAGCAGAGGGCCTTACACCCTCGTTATTGTAACTGTTGATTCAGTCAGCTGTTGGTCCACACTAAGCTCTACAGTGGACCTACAGTGTTTTTTGTTGTGCTGGGTTCTATCAGTCCACTGTATTAAAATTCCAAATGAGTTACTGTTCAGTTAAGAAATGCGCTATAGAATAATAATATGAGTGACCTGTTCAATTGGAGGCATGAATCAGTGTTAAAATCAAAGAAATGAAGTTCAGAGGAAGATTACTTAAGTGATCGTTTTTCGTTTTTAAAACTTTTAACTACATTTTACTGTTAACCATAAAGTTATTAGAGTATGGGCACCTGGGTAGCTCACCTGGTGGAGCAGACGCTCTACATAGAGGAGTACTCTTTGACGTAGCGGCCAAAGGTTCGACTCCACCCTCTGGCCCTTTGCTGCATGTCATTCCTCCTCTCTCTCCCATTTCATGTCTTAAGCTGTTCTATACAAATAAAGGCCTAAAATGCCCCAAAAATAATCTTGGAAAAAAGTTATTACATAATGGACATACTATATGCACAAATATTCTGATCAACACAGCCAAGAGAAAGAACTGCAGTAAAAGGTCAGGAGCTTTGGTGAATTTGTAAAGTGCCATTAATTATTACATTAGCAGGTATCATTACGTTGCACCATGTGGTTTTATATCATCATAACTGAGGGGCTGAACGAATCTTATGGCCTGCGATTCACACATTTTTCTTGCTGCTGTAGATCTGCTCATTCACCCACCCTTTGATCCCTGACAAGACGCCTCATTCCGGAAAAACTTGAGATCTCACTCTATTCCTTCCTTCCTTTTGTTTATGACCTGGATTTTCTGTAGACCTCAGTCAGAGATGACGTTTGTTTGAGGCATTTTTCCTGTTTAGTAAATCCAACAGTGAGATTGAACAAGAAAAGGTAGGTACAGGTTTCTGAGACTTACCTGTAGGAAGTATCACGGCAGCTTCTTTCAGATCTAAAGATCCAAATACGAGCACTTCTGTGTGTCTTTGCATACAGACACTCTCAAAGAGGAAAGAAAGCAAGCGTGAGATACTGTCTTTGAACATTTGTTGAAGCAGGTGTTTGTTTATTGACTTTTGCTTTTGCAGTGTAACATCTAGGCCACTCCTTTGTGCTCCATCCTGAATCGAGCAACACTGGATCCTATAATAATGTACACAGACGTTAGACTTTGTTCTGGTAACTGATAACACACTCTTAGACACACACACACTCAGACAAGTCTTTGGCTGACATGTCCTTATAAGGAACTGAACAGGAAGAACAAGACTGCTATTGCCCTCGGAAGTTTTACATTGTCTATCATGAACCTTGTCTGGAGTCAGACCATCCCCTCCTCACTTTGGGGCTTAATGTTTGTCTCTGGTGGATAGAAAATGGATAGAATTTAGGGTGGGAATATAGAACAAGAATAATTCTGGGGAACAGCGAGCACAGGTTAGACTCCGACCTGTTGCCCTTTGCTGCACGTTGTTCCCCCTCTCTCTCCACTTTCACATCTTCATCCCTTCTATATAATATAGGCCTCAAATGCCCAACAAATAATCTTGAACGGCCGTAAACAATGTCTTCTTGGCTGCCAGTGAAAAAAAACACTGAGTGTTGCCACTGAAACATATTCTGTTTACTTAGTGTTTGGTTTAAAAGCCTTTATTTGTAATTTTGACAGTAGAAAATGCTGCTGTATTCCATTACTGTTCACTGCCAACTATAGTAGCTAACGTTACTAGTTGTTGCAACAGCATGTGGAAAAAAAGAACTTTAATCTTGCAATAAAAAAAAAAATTGACGCAGTTAAAATAGGTTGCCGTTAACGCCGTTAATTTGTTTTGGCTCGCAAGTCGGCCAAAGAGTAGTAACGTTACTTTTTAAGTGGATGGCGAGTGCAAGATGCCGAAATTAATGCCAAAAAGACTCGTGGAAAGTTTACTTATAAAATTTGCCAAATGGTTCCATTGAACAAAGTGATCGGTGTGTTTTGTCGTTGCCGCAATATGGCTCCTCGGCTGGCATTGGCATCAGCTGGATGGCAAATCTAACACACAATAAGGCAATAACACTGCTACTCTGAACTTGTCAGCGATCAGGTCTCCTCCAGTTCACTTCAGGCTGCAGTCAACATTAGCCTATACATATCGACTATCATTTTTGTCGTGAGTCTTTGTATTGTTTTGGGCACAATAACATGACTGAATAGCTACCTTGTTTTTTTGTTAAAAATACTGTTTAACTATATTTACTGATTGCCAACCATACACATTGTTATTGATTTTGAATCTTGCTAGCATAGCGTTGGCTTTCCGGCTTGTTGCTGTCTGAGCTGAAGGGTTCTATGAGCTGAGCAGACCATATCAATATTTCCCGTTGCTAAGGGTGGCAAGTCAGATCTAAGGTCCGTCCTATTTACTGGAGCAGTGGAAATGATTGTTCCAGGTATGATTCAAACGGATTTATTGTTTAGAAAAACTTTCGATCTCGATTGTAAAACTCAATAAAATATAAAATAATGGTTTAAACCTCAACAACTTCTACCAGGGAAATTAACGACAATCCCCATCATCCTTCAGCTCTACCTCTAACATAGAGGACATATTAGCTGGATTTAGGAGTTCTTCAAGTGTTCCTTCAACCACTATGACCACCTCAGTTGAGGTCAATAGCGTCCCAACCTTACTGTACACAGTTTGGACGGTTCCCCTCTTCCACCTCCTGAGGCAGCAAACGGTTTTCCAGAGGCACATTGGTACAGGCTGAAAGTCCTTTTTCAAGGCTTGTCCAAACTTCTCCCACACATGCTGCTTTGTCTCTTTCACGGCAGACGCTGCTGCCCTTCAGCACCCTGCAGCCGCCTCCGGAGTCCTCTGGGATGACATATCCCGGAAAGACTTTTTCAGCCGGACAACTTCCCTGACTACCGGTTT
The DNA here is from genome assembly GCF_013103735.1 of Etheostoma cragini. Classification (NCBI taxonomy): domain Eukaryota; kingdom Metazoa; phylum Chordata; class Actinopteri; order Perciformes; family Percidae; genus Etheostoma; species Etheostoma cragini. The sequence goes on from NC_048408.1 coordinate 10,419,020, forward strand.
CCACCACAGTGTTCATGGGTTACCGCCCCATGAGGCCCTGAGTGTGTGCAAACCTGGTGAAAAACTACAGGAAACGTTTGACCTCTAGAATTGCAAACAAAGGCTACTGTACCAAATATTACATTACACTGATTTTCTCAGGTGTTCAAATACTTACAGTATTTGCAGCCGTATCCTACAAATAAATAGGTAATAAATAAATAGTAACGTTGATCTTGGGATGGTACTCATCAATCTTCTTCCTCCAAACACGGTTAGTGAAATTATGACCAAAAAGTTCTATTTTTGTCTCATCTGACAAGATGACTTTCTCCCATGACTCCTCTGGATCATCCAAATGGTCATTGGCAAACTTAAGAGGGGCCTTAAAATGTGCTGGTTTTAGCAGGGGAACCTTCTGTGCCATGCATGATTTCGAACCATGACGTCTTACTGAATTGCCAACAGTAACCTTGGAAACGGTGGTCCCAGCTCTCTTCAGGTCACTGACCAGCTCCTCCCGTGTAGTTCAGGGCTGATTTCTCACCTTTCTTCTTCTTGGCCATGTTAGTAGTTGGATTCTTACTGATTGTATGGGGTGGACAGGTGTATTTATGCAGCTAACAACCTCAAACTAATCCATCCAATTTAGGACATTAAATGAAGTGGAGGTTGACATTTTGAAGGCAGACTAACACGTCTTTGAGGGTCAGAATTCTAGCTGATAGACAGGTGTTCAAACACTTATTTGCAGGTGTGTCACACAAATAAATAGTTTAAAAAATCATATATTGTGATTTTTTGGATTATTTTTTTTACATGATGTCTGTATATACATACACACACACAAACACAAATACCAAATTCTCTCCATCAGATTTTCTGTGTGACCGAGTAGAACGTGTTGTAACATTTGGTCTGCCCGAGGATTATGTGTCTTTACAGGGATTACCCAACCTGCTCAAACACTCCCCTATGAGAGAGAGAGAGAGAGAGAGTGATACACACACTCACACTCACACACGCACACAGAGGGCAACCTCCTATTAAACTGATTCAGTACCTTGGCAGGGCTGCACTGCACTGTTAAAGGGTTGTTCTGTGGTGTGAAATAATTAGTGTTGGGGACTGAACCTCAGTACTGAAAAAAGTAGTTTCCACCAAATGTCTTTACCTTATCAAATGATTAAAATAATGCCCATCATAATTTTCAAGCATCCATAGGGATATCTTCAGATGCGTTGTTTTGTCCCATCTACAGATATTCAGTTTATAATAAAGTAAAACGTAGAAAAGACGCAAATCTTCACATTGGGGAAGCCGAAACTGCATGATGTTTCTGTGTCATAACTGGCTTAAATTGTTTATCAAGTACAACAATTGATGGATTGATTTTCTGCAGAGTTACTAATTTATTAAGTGACTAATATTTTGTGTGGCAGTAGCATTGAGTTTTGAAAACTGAAGTAGTGAAAGTTGACATCGAATGTCTCAGATTCCTAATAGAGATTATGTATTTTTGGTGAAGTAGAAGATCTAGATAGCAATTCATATTTTGCATGTTTATATTTCTCAAACTAATTTGAGAAATGTAAACATGCAAAATATGAATTAAGTCTTTGTTTAAGACCCCATGGACCATGCATGGAAGCATCTGTTTTTAACTGAAGTTTTTTCTTT